>NC_045164.1:25449375-25454375 GCF_900700415.2 Clupea harengus | reverse complement strand
TGTTCTTCATTTCTCTGGTTTCTCCAGTTCACAGAAAGCAATTTTTAGACAATGTTTTTTACACATGCTGGTGTGATTTTATTCTCACTTGGTCTTAAATGGATGCAAGTGATCACACGATATTATGGTCAGATGAGCTATCTGGGTCTATGACTGATGAAGGGACCGGCATTATGAGATTTATAGTTAATAAGGATATGCCATAGTCAATAATTCAATGTATTTTATACCGTGTTATAATTGTTACTTTTATTTGGATTTAACTAGCATGTAAGCATTTCCTGGGTGAATATACTTGGTTTTGACCTGGGGAGTGAGGTGTGACATTGCTCTCACCTTCTCCCCCAGGTCGAGACAAAGGGTCTTGTCCCCATGGCCTATTTGAATAGACGGTAACACCCCTTAATATCAGTGTATTTAACAGACTGTCCCTGAAGGGATAATTCAGATAAGCTGAGGTGAAGCGTTGTGAGGATGTGTGGAACCTCAGCCTCTGTCTCAACAATGCGTGTGTGTGTGTGTGTGTGTGTGTGTGTGTGTGTGTGTGTGTGTGTGTGTGTGTGTGTGTGTGGCCACCCATTGTTCAAGAATAAACCTGGATCCATGACGGACAAATCTAAGACTCTAAGATCTCCAATATGTGGTATAAAACTAAAAACCATTACTGATGGCATTAAAACATGTGAACACAGACCTGCACTCACACACTCTCACTCACTCACTCACACACTCTCACTCACTCACTTACACACTCTCACTCACTCACTCACAGACTCTCACTCACTCACTCACACACTCTCACTCACTCACTCACACACTCTCACTCACTCACTTACACACTCTCACTCACTCACTTACACACTCTCACTCACTCACTCACAGACTCTCACTCACTCACTCACTCACTCACACACTCTCACTCACTCACTCACACACTCTCACTCACTCACTTACACACTCTCACTCACTCACTCACACACTCTCACTCACTCACTCACACACTCACTCACACACTCTCACTCACTCACTCACACACTCTCACTCACTCACTCACACACACACACACACACAACACAACACAATACATTACACAAGACATACACTGTACACATACATATAAACTATTGAACACACTCACTCACACACACGTGTGCAAGTCTACGTGCATACACACTCACCTTGACATGTGCATTCGCATTTTTACTCACTTTTACACACACACACACACACACATACACTCACACACACACACACACACACACACACAAACACACACACACACACAAGGGAATCTGGTCAAAGCTACATAAACTCTCCCCCACCCCCCCTGTGGGAAATGCCTGCCTTTTCCAATTAGTCAGTCATGTGTGAAGAGGACAGACCTTGAAAGTGATGACCTTGAAAAGCGCTGAACGTGACCTCTACAGAATGCAGCATTCAAAGAACCAGAAAGACTAGAGGTAAAGGAAGGAAAGAAATGGGAGAATAAAAAGAGAGAGAGAGCAAGAGATAGAGAGTGGGAGGAATGACTCATTCAATCACAATTAAATGTTAGTGTGTTGAGACTCTCTCCCACCTACATTTGAGCCCCCCCTCAACGCCCACCCTTAGTTCTCCATGCTAATCAGCATGAATGCTCTTATCATCATCTTTCTTTTTTTTTTTTTCTTGTCTAGCTGCAAGTGCTTTGTGTGGAACTCAGTGTCTCTGGTGCACAAATTGCCCTGTGTTTCACTGCTGTGTCGGACATGTTGGATATCAGTGTGAATGCTTGACAGCCATGAACACATTAACATCACAATGAAAGTGTTGTGCCAGATTCCCTTGTGTGTGTGTGTGTGTGTGTGTGTTGTGCCATTTCTCATTCAGGTTTTTAACGTGTCCTATCATGTATGGTTTGTCTTTAACCTTGGATTGCCCTTGGCTAGGTTACATCTGTACAATGACCTCGGAGATGACTTATTTGTGCCCCGGTAGTTTTTCTTGAACACACTGGTGATCTCATGAACTGTTGGCTCAATTGCTGTCTGCCGTCTTCTGCTGTTTAGTATGACAGATAGCCATGTAGGTGATGGTGTTTCCATTCACTGTTAATTACGAGTTTAGACTAGTAAAATCTCTAAATGTTCATTCAAATTTTGCTGGCCAAAATGTCTGCTAAGACATGTAATGTGTCTGTAACCAGGACATTTCAAAACGGTGTAGTTATATTTGCTAAATATGTCTCATTAAAGCCCTGCACAAGACAAACAGTGAAGTAAAAAGTGAGAAAGTAAATTGTTGCCTACTTGTAGCCTAGGGTTAGATCTGATGGCATGTAGCCTTTTTTCATAGGTGCAAAATAAAAGGCCTATTCTGTTATCAGTGTTGAGTAAGGCTATGGGTTTTTGGGTATTTTGGGTGGTCATGTTCACTGTTCATTAAACTGTGCAACTGATTTGAGAATGTTTTCATTCTTTCATCAACTCAAGGTTTACAGTTGTGCTTGTAACTTTGATACACACATTATTGCAACATGACTGGTAAATGTAAAATCTGTCCGCGAAAATAAATTCTTTCCAGGCATATTGACCAGCAAAAAAATATGCTAGCAGTAAAACATGCTTGCTACAAAAAAGGAGGTTGCTACATAGATACATTACAGACAGTAACATAGATAGATTGACAGAATGAACAGATCAGTAGACTGACAGACAGAGATGTACAGAAGGTGTGAATGAACAGACAGATCACTAGGCTGACAGACAGAGATATACAGAAGGTGTGAATGAACAATAAAGAATGGCAGAGGAATTGATCTTAGCTGGGGGGGATCAGTGTTTCAGTACCACTCCTCAGATGTGTACAGTCTTGTTCGGCAGCGTGTCGTCGTCGTCCCCCCCCCCCCCCCCCCCCTCCTCCTCCTCCTCCTCCTGAGCTCCTGCTGGACTCCTGCGCCTCCACCCGTCTGTCTCTGTGTTCCCCCCCGCGCTCCACTACCCCAGCTCCTCTGGGCCGCGTGCGGATCTGACAGGCCCGTCACACAGCAGACAGGTGTCATGTTTTCACGGGCCGGGCGCCGGCCCGCTGGGTTGGTTCTGGCCCGGTCCTGGAGGAGATGAGACCATGTAACGGTGTAACGGTGTGCATCTGTCAGCCTGCAAGATGAGGATATGACCCATGTTTAATGAGCTGGAGGATGTGCACTGTGGTTTGTGCGCCATCTAAAGTAAGGAGTTTTGAGGAGGGTTTGTTCTGCTACTTACATCTGCGGATGTTGCGTACGTAGAGCATGTCACTGTTCAGAGAGGTTTCACTCTCAGCCCGTGTCTGTCAGTGAGGAAATGGGTAAAATCTCTCGGCCATATTGCATCGGAATTCAACGTTTAGCTCATACAGTCGACAGCCCATAGGCTCAAATCTTCCTCACGTTGACGATTTGACAGTGCCATGCATTTTTCATGTCTCATGCATTTCATGCATATTTCAGCATTCAAGGACACGTATACAGCATTATGTGTACTGCGGCAAGCCCCTATACGTGCCTCCGTGCTTTAAGTCATTTGTGTCGGTTTTATTCAGTTCTGGTGCGCAAGGCCATGTAGGGATTTGGATGTACGCATGCATGGATAATTTAAAGTCCCCACATGTACTGGTACCCCGTGGCATTGTGGTGTTTTTAGGCCAAAACACACAAACACACACACACACACACACACAGACACACACACACACACACAGATATTTGCTTCCCCAGAAGTGCTCCAGTCAGACATCTGTCTCCTCTCTCGACAGCCGAGATGTTTTCCTGAGGTCAGCCAGACAGTGTTGAAGTGCCTCTTTTCCTCGGTTTGCTTATTTATTTATTTATTTACCTTTAATGGCAGTTAAAAGAGCTTGCCGGCAGACTGACCGCCGAATCCCCCGCACACACCTACACACACCCACACACATACATACACAGACACACACACACACACACACACACATACACACATACACAGACACACACACACATACACCCACACACATACACACACCCACACACATACACACACACACACACACACCCTCCGGCCCGCGTCTTAGGAGAGGCACGATGGTGTGATGGCAGTGTCCCCTGCTCCTAACCCGATTTCCAATTTCCTTGGAGGCTATTTTTAGCTCGGGCGCGGCTCTGGGAGTGGGCTGCTGGCTTGATAAGATCCCCGGCGGGGCCGCTGCCCGCCGCCACTGGAGAGGTAATCGTAGCAGCCTTTCAAGGCCTGTCAGGGACCGAGGCGGTTTGTCTCTCGCTATTGCCCCCCCCCCCCCCCCCCCCCCCCCACCCAATGCCCCCAAACCCCACTGCGAGGATGCCGCAGATGCCGAACACTTTTAACTAAACTTAAGTTGTGTGTCTGTGTCTGTGTCTCGATCCTGCTGTCCCATCTCTCCACCCTGTATGTCCCCTCTGTCTGAATGTCTGCAAAGCGTTGGAGAGAAAGAGCGGTCGGCTGTTTTCTTCTGTGGTACATCAACGCCCCCACAGCCGCCCGGCAGGTATCCGGAGGAGTGAGAGAAGAGGCGCGATAAGCCCTTATCTCGGAACTCCTTCAGTCACATGGAGGGGCTGGGGATAATAGGGGTGGGGGATGAGGAGGAGGACGAAGAGGAGGTGGCGGAAGAGGAGGAAGAGGGGGTGTGGAAGACTAAGAGGCTGAGGAGGAAGACGAAGGGGGGGTGGAGAAGGACGAAGAGGAGGTGGAGGAAGAGGAGGAAGAGGGGGTGTGGAAGATGAAGAGGCAACAGTGGGAAACAGAAAAGAACGGGCCAAGGGAAGCTGACGAGAGTGGGCGCAAAATAAAAGAGGAGGTTGTGGTTGAGGTTTGTTGAAGGAGGACAATTAGAGGAGAGGACGGGGTCTGCTAATGGAGTGAGGAAATACCTCTCTGCTGTGGTTCTGTTACTGCTGGGTGAACCCCTGTTGCTTTGCCACCGTGCCCCACTGGCCTGCGCTACTGGTCAGGTTCAGAAGGAGA
>NC_045164.1:25439375-25441875 GCF_900700415.2 Clupea harengus | reverse complement strand
AATGAGACACCTTTTGTTTGGGACTGTGTGTGTCTTCGTTTCTTTGAGGTAGAGAAGAACTTTATTCCAAAAGAAAGAAATGAAGAAAAATTACGAAAAAAAAGAAAGAAAGAAAGGAAGGAAAAGAGAGAACAAACAAAAAAAAGAAAAAGAAAAAGAAAGGAGGAGGAGGAGAAAAAGCACAGACTTACATACAGTGAGAGGAGAAAGACAGCACAACAGCGGAAGGATAGGCAGCGAGATAGGCGGTGTTTCAGAGAGAAAGATAAACAGAGGTACAGATGTCACTGCTAGTGGAGCACAAAGGACTCTGTGACTGACAGTTGCTTTGAGAGACGGGCAGTGTTGTCCTGAGCCCAAACCCAACGTATCACACACACACACACACACACACACACACACACTCACACACACACACACTGCTCCTCCATTCACACATATCTCACACACACACACACACACACACACACACACACACACACACACACACAGCCTGCTCCTCCATTCACACGTATCACACACACACACACACACACACAGTGTTGTCCTGAGCCCAAACCCAAGGCCACAGGGGTGAGGAGTGACAGAGAGGGAGAGCATTATTCATTTATGAGGCACAGGTTCTCTCCACTTTTATCTTCTGCTCTGAAAACACTATCACGTACTCCTCTCAACTTTCAAAGTTTGCCTTTTCTTCCTTTTATGGGGGGCCCAATCATTCTTTTTTATTCCTTCAGAAGCCTTCCTTTGTTGTTTATGATGTTGGCTCTCCGTGGCTAAGGTAGTGGCCTGGATGAGTATGAAAACTCTCCGGGCAGGACCTGAGGAGAAACTTCTTGAAGGTGACCTTGAAGTGTCCTTGTGTCCAAGGATCCACTTCAAAGTCATTGTCACATTGACATCAGAAAATGTATTAAAAGCTCACGCAAATGAGAATTCCTGGTAGACTTGAGTAGACTACATCCACTACATATTGGGGGATGGGGAGGGGGTGAAACGGTGTCTGAAAAACACAACACACAAACAACCTCCACAAAGCCTTTTTGAGCGCGGGTCTGATGATGACAG
This sequence comes from Clupea harengus, assembly GCF_900700415.2. NCBI lineage: Eukaryota > Metazoa > Chordata > Actinopteri > Clupeiformes > Clupeidae > Clupea > Clupea harengus. The sequence continues at coordinate 25,440,807 of NC_045164.1, read as the reverse complement.
CAGTATGGGTAAGCCCACACACCTGTGTTTGGACGGGCTCTGTGCCAGGGTGGCGAGGCGTGGGCAGGAGCCTCCAGCGCTCCACGCCTCCGAACCTGTACCCCATCAGCCTCGCCAGACCTATTGTGCCCTGCCACGTGCTGTGACGGGCACAAACATGATCTGCTCCAGCATCTCAAATGGCTTTTTTAAAACCACGCATGTAGATGTGGCCAGAAGCTATGTGTTGGTAAATATAGGTGATCGCGACAGCTGGAAATGCCGGTCAGAATGGTGTTGCGTGTTGTATGTGTGTGACTGCATAAAAGGAGGAGGTACTAAGGGGGCATTCAAGGCCACGGTAACGCAAACAGACCTGAAACCCCCAAACACATTACCTGAGACAGGTACCTCAGAGGACCATCCAGCTCTCTGCCATGGAGCCCGTCTCACCCCTGGAGGCTCTGGTCCCGGAGAAGGAAGGCACAGGGGGACTGTACGCGCTCGTCGTCATGGCGATCTTCCCCTTCTCCTACTGGCTCTTTGGACGTAGTGAGTAGCGCCCCATTCAATGCGTGTCTGCACTCTCGTTCCCCTGTCTCCTCCATCTGTCTTAAAGGTTCAGCACTTTCAGGCTTCAGAATTTCTCTTTTTATCCAGCTTGCAGGTCAGACGGTCACTTGCTAATTACAAGGATGGAACTGTCATGAGTAGAAGCTCTTTCAGCTGAAGATCCTAAAGTTTCAGAGAAAAATGGGCGACTCATGCGGCTGATATCAGCAATTACTGTTTCATTTAGATCTATTATGACCAGACAGCTTAACAGGTTTTTACTGAAGTATTCCAGCATAATGGATATAGTGCTTATATGGACCATTTTTGTTGGCAGGATGAGTACGATTATTTTGAGAACTGAACCTGGTGCCATGTTAATTCAGTTACCTTGCATTGAGGGAACTACTGTTAGATGTCACATAGGCTGTATGATAAACTGCTTGTGTTTCACATTTGTATGTGGATCGTTGTTTACTTTGTATGTGACCTTTACTTGGGCACAGAAATCATGTTTTTGTGGCCAGAAGTCAACACTTCAGCAATGACATAAAAATCCTTGTTGTTGCTTACAGTGTGCGTGATGTGTCAGAATGCAAACTGCACAAATCAGATATGCATGTCCAGGGGCGGAGATCCCATTTCGTTGTAGGGGGGGACAATACACAGTAACATTTCAGAGATTAATTCCTGGGGGGGACACAGGAAAATTGCAGATAACCCCGCCCCCTCCCCCTGCGACAGAGTTTTGCCATCTCGTGCCTGCAAGGACGTCAGGTCACTCTAATTACTATATTATTCAAAATGATTTATTTGTATTTACAATGACTGTTGGGGGGGACAACTTTATGGTAGGGGGGGGGACATGTCCCCCCTGTCCCCCCCGGGATCTCCGCCTATG
>NC_045164.1:25416875-25431875 GCF_900700415.2 Clupea harengus | reverse complement strand
CCTGGAAAACGCTTTGCACAGCACCGACAGGAACGAGAGGGAGAGGGGCCACCTTTGCCTTAAGTAGATTTCATGAATAAAACGCTCGGACTTCTGATATCTCCGGAGGTGTTCCCTAGTCTCCCTTCTAAATGCATTCCTTTTTTTTTTTTTCTCTCACAAGGTTTTGTCAGAGTGGAAGGAGGAAGTGGAATACCATTTGAGTATTCATTGTTGGGGAATTCATGTTATTAGGTTTGAAGAGAGGGAGAGATTTTGAATGGCTTCTGCAACAAATGTATGAACTTGAAAAGTGCCATGTCTTTACTAGTTAGTTGTTGTTGTTGTTGTTCATTATTAGTTGATTTTTATAATGAAAGCTCATTCGTTACAAAAAGCTTATTTCTGAATGTGTCCTGAACCAGTGGTCACCTGTTGTACTATACATTGTCCATATTTCAGATTTGCATTCGGAAGCAGATCTTCTCTTTTCGACACGCCTGCTCAGTTAGAGCTGATCGTGATGGTAACAGATAGTGAACTATGTTCCCTCAGTGCTGATGGTGACAGATAGTGAACTATGTTCCCTCAGTGCCGGTGTCATCGTCCATCAGAGTGTTTTGGCGAGAAATGACCCCCTCCTATGTCTCTTAAGTCAGGTTCTACCGGTCTAAAAGGGATATGTTTCGTGCGTATACTCACTATCTATGCATGTATCGGATATGTAGACTATTTGAGGTATATCCCCCAAACACCATCGCTCTGTTTAGCTTTCTCTCTCTCCGGATGTCTCTCAATATCTTTCCCTACGCTTCTTTCATAACTGCTCACATGCACATCCATCTCTTTTTTAAATCCATCCTGCTAGTGTGTAGGTATGCGTGTGTATATTTAGCATATATATAGCACGCAGCACAGAGGTGGTTTTAACCTGAAGCAATACACATGCACCGCCATCCTTCTGTTAGCGCAGCACGGTCACGGTCAAGATTGAGTAGCCATTGTGCTGCTCACTGTCACGGTCAATATTGAGTGGCCATTGTGCTGCTCACTGTCACGGTCAAGATTGAGTAGCCATTGTGCTGCTCACTGTCACGGTCAATATTGAGTGGCCATTGTGCTGCTCACTGTCACGGTCAATATTGAGTGGCCATTGTGCTGCTCACTGTCACGGTCAATATTGAGTGGCCATTGTGCTGCTCACTGTCACGGTCAATATTGAGTAGCCATTGTGCTGCTCACTGTCACGGTCAATAGTGGTGACAGTGGTACAGTGGTAAATAAGTCGGTTAGTAATCAGAAGGTTGCTAGTTCGATTCCCTGTCGAAGTGTCCTTGAGCAAGACACTGAACCCCTAATTGCTCCTGATGTGCAGTGTGCCATCAGTGTAAAATGTAAAATGTGTATACATTGTAAGTCGCACATATGTAAGTCGCTTTGGATAAAAGCGTCTGCTAAATGACTAAATGTAATATTGAGTGGCCATTGTGCTCCTCACTGTAACAGTGGATATGCAAGTCAGTCTCCCAAATAAGGAATGAAAGGGAGCTGCTCTGTATTTCCATTTTCCAGCCAGCCGTCAAACAACAACAACAAAAAAAAAAGCGTAAACCTATTCCCCACTCCCAGAAAAAGTTTTCAGCAACACTTATTCTCACAAGAACACACACACTCTTCACAAGAACACACACACACTTTCTGGAGACCAGGAGCAGGAGCTCCCAGAATAGATTGCCTTTATGTGGACCCACCAGTCCATTTTTGAAAAGAAATTCCTCGAGCTTTGAACACAAAGAAAGCAGCCAAATGACTTTTTTATTTTTTTTTCATAAATGACGTAAAACGTATTGGACATCCCACGGCATCTGTGTGAGCAGATTTATGTGGACTGAAAGAGGAGGGGAGGAGAGAGAGAAAAAAGGGAGAGAGATGGGACCATGTGTGTGTGTGTCTGTCCCTCTTCAGTTGCGTGAAATGATTCACTTCAGCAGACTAAATAAGTAGCAGCCCCAGCGGCGTTCATAAACAGATCTGCTGTCAGAGATTGCAGTGTTTTGAGCCAGGCAGACGTCGAGGAAGGGCTGGGGGGAGTGGATGGCTGTCTGCAAGTTAGATAGACTGCCTTTATAGTCCCCACTCCAGCCTCGTGTTAAACAAGCATGTAAATGCTTTTAGGTTGAATGACTGGAGCCATTAGCAAGGGCTCCTGCTCCTGGTCTCCAGAAAGTGTGTGTGTTCTTGTGAAGAGTGTGTGTGTTCTTGTGAGAATAAGTGTTGCTGAAAACTTTCTCCATGTGTTATCCATATCATTTCTTACATCCACAAACATATCACTAAAACCTTTTTTGGAGGTTAGTATGTCTTGCCTGTTGAATGTTTTCGTCCTACTTATAGTTTCTATTGCACTTCAGCGCAAATGTCTTGACTCCTGTGAACAAATCTTCAAAATCTGCGTGGAAAACAAAGCATTTAACCTATACATGGGTAAGCAAGCGATGACATTCACAGATGTGTTTATTTATGTATCACTATGGGTGGTAACACAGCAATTACTCAGCTTTCACAATGGCTGTTTACACCACTGCCTCCAAATATCTACAGCCTGTTACCTTAGAAACCAGATTAAGCAAATCAATGAAGGTAGTGTCATTGGAAAGGGAGGGGATACTTCTCCTCCGTCTCTCCCTCTGTTGCTCTGTCCCTCCCTCCCTCCCTCCCTCCCTCCCTCCCTCTCTCTCTCGTTCTGTCTCACACTCACACACACGCGCGCACGCTTACTGACAATCACGGCTCTGGAGTGGCGAGTGGCACAGACGCTGTCCGAGTCCTCTGCCCCGGGCTGGAGTTGTGGAGGAGTAGCTCCGCTCAGGAGAGCCCTGGTGCCGGAGGGCTTTTCTTCTTCATCATCATCATCATCATCGTCATCGTCGTCTTTCTTGTCTTCTTCCTCCCCCTCCTCGTCTTCGCCCTCATCATCAGCAGCTGGGTCTCCTGCTGAGAATGGTCTGCCGGTAGGGACAGGCTGGCCCTGCCACCCTGGCGGGGGGTTGATGAGGAAGTGGACATGGGAGTGGAGCAAATTAGGAAGTGGCTGTGTTGATCCCCGGGATTCTGATCTTAAAAGCCTTGCCTGTCGTGGAGTTTCTTTTCTCCTTCCTTGTTTAACTTTTTCCGAACTGTTTGTCGGAGGACTTTTCCGGAGGAGTTTGTGTCCCGGGCTATTGCATGCGATGCCAGTGACCTGCCATGTTGAACCTGGACGGCCTCGAGATGATTGCAGTCCTGGTGGTCATGGGGCTCTTCATCAAAGTGCTGGAGCAGTTCGGACTCTTCGAGCCAGTCGGTGGGGAAGGTAAATCCTGGGGGGGGGGCGTTGGTGTGGGTGTGTGTGGAGGCTGCAGCATGTTTGAGTTTGGGCTTTTTATCCGGCGTGGCTGAATGCTTCAGATAACAGGTTGTTCTGTTTGTGAGGATATGCACCGGAGAGGTTGTGGCAGGACGATTGGGCCATTCCAACACAGAGCTCTGTCCTGTGGGGCCTCACAGCCGCATGGGCTGTGGGGGCAGGAGGAGGGGTGGGGGGGCAGGAGGAGGGGTGGGGGGCAGGAGGAGGGGTGGGGGGGCAGGAGGAGGGGTGGGGGTGGATTACTGATGCAACTGTTGGCTCTGTAACTTTAGCTGAGTGAATCCCCTCTGCCTCAACCTTCAGCCCCACCCACAGTATGTGTCTTTACTGTTCCATCAATGAAACAGGGAAAGAGCTCCTGACTGTTGTTGTTGGGTTTCTGTGTGGAAATTCTCTAAAGTCTTAGAGTTTGTTTATGTCTGTGTGTGTGTGTGTGTGTGTGTGTGTGTGTGTGTTTGTGTGTTGGAGGGTTATTTTTTAAGGATTAGTTGTTTTGACGTTTGATAATATATTCCTCCAGAGGTGGTTGTGATTATAGTAGTAAGAATAGTATAATAGTCCCCACTCCATTCGAGTTTAGCCAACAGCAACTCAAGCAAATAAAGGGAGTCTTAATTCTTTAAAGTCCGGTCCTATCTAGCTCTATACTGACTGACAGGGCATCGATCTTAAGCCTTCACTCTTTACAGGCTCTAGGCGAGGATGATGAAATTAAAACTGAATTTCTGAAGTCCTTCCTCAGCCAAGGCCCTTGTGCCAATTGGTGTCTTATATGCGCACACTCTCACTGACACTTTCTGGAGAGGTCCGATCCTTATCACAGATGGTATTGACTGCCTGCTTGTAACACAATGTGAATGACTGAGTAGAACAAAAAACAGTCACTGCACTGTGTTCAGGTGAAGGAGAGGGTAAATACTGAGAGTTGTCAGTGGCACAGGTGTCCATCTGAAACCTGTGTTATCTGCATTGAGTAGACAGAAAGGCTTCACAGTGGCACAGGTGTCCGTCTGAAACCTGTGTTATCTGCATGGAGTAGACAGAAAGGCTTCACAGTGTCACAGGTGTCCGTCTGAAACCTGTGTTATCTGCATTGAGTAGACAGAAAGGCTTCACAGTGTCACAGGTGTCCGTCTGAAACCTGTGTTATCTGCATGGAGTGGAAAGAAAGGCTTCACAGCGATACAGCGGTAGCTAGGGGGGGATCACCTAGGGGGGGGGGAAACTGAGTATCATGGGATGGCCTAGCTCAATAAAACCCAGCCGCACCTGCCCCCCACCACCCTCATCCCCCTCGTCCATTTACCCCCCCCCCCCCCCCCCAAACACTGATGTATCTTTTGGACCCCACCCAGCACTCAAGGTGTGCCAGCAAGTTTTTCATCTCCGGATTAAAGTTAAAGTTCGTTTGACAGTCCACTTTTCTTGGTGCGTGGCCAGCGCTGGCCAATCGCTCTGTCCTGGAAGTGTTTTTCGGCGGACCTGCATTGTGAGAGCGTATAGAAGTGTATTACATTTGCATCCCAGGGCAGTGCGTAGCCGTCCAGATGCATTATGCAGAGGAGTTTCTGAACCGCGGCCAGGGATGCCTTTGAGATATGGCTGCTGTAGTTAATGGCACATTTGCTTATGTCAGCCTCATTCATTTCCCAGTTTTTACTGTGATACGCCTGTAAGGAGATCCCCCCAGCCGTGCCCTATGTGAGGAGCATCAGCGGGGAGCATTCAGACTGTGTGCTTTAGACTGCAGATGTGGCACTGACAGAGATCCAAATGGTTTGAGATTGTGGAACACACACAGAGAGGCACACATATACACACACATATACACACACACACACACACACACACACACACACACACACACATATATACACACACATATACACACACACACACACACACACACACACACACACGCATGCAACTGGCATTCCACTGAGGCAGAATAAAAAGATTTTAATATTTGCCGTCGCCACCTCCTGCTGCACGGTTAATTTGGCTTTGTTCTGCTTGTTATTCCGAAGTGCTCTGGAATTAGACCGGCCTTGCGTCTCTTTAACCCCCCCCCCATCGCCGCTCATGTCTCATTAGTGGAATTGCGTTTAGCTTGAGCCCGGTTGAACACAAATGGTCGATGTAAATTAGAGGCAGCTTCCAGCGATCTCTTCCTTATCCAGACCATGGCACGCACACACACACACACACACACACACACACACACACACACACACACACTCATGGCACTCTCTAGACCATGGCACGCTCCAGAGGGATAACAGCATCTCTCATTAGACCCCCTCTGCACCACCTCCAAAACGGCTCCCTGCCTCGTCTCATATTTCTCGTAATTTTCATCGCCGAGCGTCAATAAACGGGTCCTTGCTCATTCATTTAGCATTCTCAGGCCTCGCCATCTTTAGTGTCTCTCATATCTTCAGTTTAGGTTTCGGCATCCCACGCTCCTGTGAAGGTTTAATTCACACTCTGATACCGCAGCCCTTCTTTCCCCTGGTTATCCATCTTGCTCACGTCTACCCGTTCTAGATAAGCTGGGTTTTTTTTTTCCTTCAAGCAAAATCCATTAACTCGTCCATTGTGCGTTATAAGATTAGCGCCTACAACACTTGAGTGCATAAATCCATTCTGTGTCTTATAATCTATCTGTCTTATTACTTCACAATGCTATCATGTGGCATTTCCGGCCTGACAAAGATTACAGTGTCAGTATCAACAGATATATAATGTAAGATAAGATGTTCAAAATGTTCTGCTAACTCTCTTATGTTAGGGTTAGAGTCTCACAGATTAAAATTTAAGAGCCTATACATGTATGCATATATGTGTACAATAAACAACCTAGCAACCAACCAAGAAATCAAACAAATATATAAACTAAGATGATTGTAGTAGCTCACTGTGTCATCATACACTAGGTATCAAAGAGAGACCCACACCTGACCATCTTCATATTTTAGGCCCAGTCCTCCCAGAGCCATCAGGATCCTGGTAGGAGCCTCGAGTATCTCCTCACTTCTCCCTTCTGCTCCCTCAGGCCAAGCCCCCCCCCCTCCCTCCCTCCCTCCCTCCCACTCACCCCATTTCCACTCATACAGGACGGTCAAACCCAGACTGATTCCCATTAGGCTAACGAGGCCCGCGGTCGCACCGCGTTGCCCCCGCCACATTACCACCAGGAGTCGCTAAGCTAATTGATGAACTCCAAACACCTCCTATGAATATGAAAGCCCAAGCAGTTGTGGGAGGGGGACGTTAGTGAGAGTCCTTTGCCAGTCAGTGGACTGTAGAGGACTGAGACCAGTAATGTGCCGGGAGGATTTTATTGTTCCTCTAAGTTTGTGGACTGGTCACTCGGGTGCAGTGCCTGCTGCCTCATTGCTTCAAGACCTCCCTGCCCATCGAAGGACGCTAAGACAGCAATAACTTCTGGAACATTTCCTTTTGCTGAGGTGAACCGAGTAACGACACTAAGGGCTGACTTTATGAGCCAAGACATGACTAAATGCAGTGATGAGCCCGCCGCCTGAGCTTAAGCGCTAAGGGATGGGAAGGTCAGCACACTGAAGCATGGCCAGCGACAAGGTTTGGCAACTACTTTCAGAATCAGAATCAGGTTTTATTGGCCAAGTAAGTTTGCACAAACAAGGAATTTGACTTGGTAAAGTGACTCTCAGTGTGCTTACACAAAATATACAACACAATACAATACAATACAATACAAAACAAACAGTGCAACAGTGCAATGGTCTAAGTCTAAGAAGTATGTACAAGGCGGAATGGCTATATACAGTAGCTGTGAAATGTTGCACAACAGTAGTGCAAAGAAGAAGTGGAGAGTTCGAGAAGTGCAGGGATAAATATATAAATATATACAGTATGCTACAGTGGGTTAGCTGTTCAGTAGTGAGACGGCGAGGGGGAAGAAACTGTTTTTGTGTCTGGAGGTTTTGGCGAACAGTGATCTGTAGCGTCTACCAGAGGGGAGGATCCAAACCAGACAGTGATTGAAGTGCACAGAACAGACTCTATGACTGCGGTGTAGAACATGATCAGCAACTCTTGAGGCAGGTTGTACTTCCTAAGCTGGCGCAGGAAGTACATCCTCTGCTGGGCCTTTCCGGGGGAACTTCATAAGTATCTTCATGAGGCACTAGATAAACCATCAGCAGTGCCCCACACGGATTTATTAAAACATGGCTTTTGTCACTATAGAACACCAGACAGTGTTGTGTGCTCCAAGCAAGAGAGAGATAATTGGGATAAAAGTCCGAGCCTCCAGAGAGAATCTCTATAACCTTTTAGTTTTCTCTGGGCTGAAGTTTGAAAGAGATCTGTGCAGCGTTCATCAGGAAGCTCCTTTAAATCAATAGCACCTACACTGGGCTCAAAGATTCACTTTGATGTCGAGTTTTGAGACTATTTAATGTGTATTCAAGCCTGGTAGTTCAAAACATTTGGGTCTTTAAATGGTCTAACCTCTCAGATAAAATACTCCAAAGGTCTGATTTGTTATTATAATTACAACGTTGCACTGAAGGTTGAGTGCTTGAAACTGTTGGTTTTGTGACACAAATAAATTCCAGTCATTCTCTTTTCTCACTTTGAGTAACTAACAGAGCGTTGAGCAGTGATTCTATTGTGTGTGGCGTCTTCGCTCTGTATCAGCCTGAAGGGAAAGCTGCATGGAGGACTCACTCATAGACATATATATATGTAAGGGATAATGTATTGTCCGGAGGTCATTATCCAAAAATAAATACCGACGGGGCAAACAGCAACCCTAAACCTAATCCTAACCCGACGGACAATACATTATCCCGCTTATTATACGTTTACTTGCCAAAAACGATAGAAGACATTCCTCTAAAATACCTCTTTTTAATGATTTAGTTGCCGTTTCGTGATTTCTCCTAAGAAAAAATTGTTCTTCAAGCAAATAGAGATTTTAGGTTTCAGGTGTTGCGTAGCAACCCATTACTTGCTGACTTCAAATTACAATGAGTCTGTTACGTTAAATGACCGGACTACTTGCGGAATGATATGAAAGATGTGAATTAGAAGCACAAAACCCATTGCCAATGACAGCGGTCAATATCTTTTCGCAGCGGTGAATATCAAGAAATATTCACCTGCGAACGTTGGGATGGCCCATTCAAATCAACGGTACTTTTTGGAACATTCTGAAGAGCCGTATAATAAATATCTAGGCCTATACTGTATATGTCTATGGTCTCACTGACCACTGAGCTCAGGGATATCACAGATGGATGTTTGTGCAACTCACAGCGTGGCGGTCAAACGCCTCATTGACCATGAAATCTCACCTTCATTTAGGAAAATTAGCATAACAAGATTTCAGACTTAAGCTTCTAGCATTAGCCTGTACCCCTTTCGTTTTTAGGGTGTTTTTTTTTTCAAGTTTGTGTAATTATGTGGGATATTGGATCATATAAGGCTTGTGCAGCTGTCACCTCTAACCATTTATACTCAGCCGAGAAGAGAGCACTATGAATTTTGATGGCAGGATATCAGGCATCCCAATGCACGGCACTCTAGCAATTTGAGGTTGATGCTAATGCCCTCGCAATGCACCCATTGCAGAATTGTACGAATCTGTCTGTTCAGCCATTATACTGCCATCTATTTGATAGTAATGACAGCCCCAAAGGATATCTCCACTATTCCAAAGATGATTGGCTCCCCATCATAAAAAATAACACTCTTGTCGATGCCCCCGCACGCAGTGCTGGATGCGGTGAGTAATAGCGAGGCCATCAACGAGGCTTTTATTCTGCCATGCAGAAAAGATGGGTGCTGTTTAACCTCCACTGCTGGGCCAGGGTGCACTGAGAGCCCTGAGAGCAGGGGGTGTGGATGGCAGGGGAGGGCTTTGGGTTGTAAAAGGAAAGACTGCCCTGATTGCCCTTTTGGTTAAGAGAGAGAGAGAGAGAGAGAGAGAGAGGACTGTGTGTGAGTGTGTGTGTGTGTGTGTGTGTGTGTGTGAGTGTGAGACAGAGAGAGAGAGAGAAAGAGAGAGAGAGAGAGGACTGTGTGTGAGTGTGTGTGTGTGTGTGTGTGTGTGTGTGTGTGTGTGAGTGTGAGACAGAGAGAGAGAGAGCGAGAGAGAGAGTGAAAGACTGATTGCCCTTTAGGTTCAGCGTGGTCCATTTCCACATGGACATGTTTTACCTCATCTCTCAAGCTCACCCCCCCCCCCCCCCTTCCCCACCCCACTCCAGGCCTTTTAATGGAAGAACTTGGCATCCGTGCAAAACCCCCTGAGTGTTGCCCGTGATTGGAGTTAAGTGGGGGTTTTAAATGTCACGGAGAGGGGGCATCTTTCAGGCGGTTCAGACTTTGACTGCTGTTGGTCGTTGTTGCACTCATGTCACGGACGATTTACTGCCAAGACGACGGAACCGAGGGCCCGGCAGAAAACTTGTGTGTGTATGTGTGTGGGGGTGGGGGCGGGGCATCATGTGATGTTACTCTCCAGTGGTTGCTCTGTGTAAACAGTGTGTCAGCCATAGTCTCCTTCTCTCTGTTTACATACTGTAGGAGAAACACATGCCAGCAGCACTTGTGCAGATTACCTGGAAAGTGTTTTCTCCATCTATGTCCTTGTCTTGCCAGGGCGCACGCGCGCACACACACACACACACACACACACACACACACACACACACACACACACACACACACACACACACACACACACACACACCCACACCCACACCCACACACACACACACACACATCCCCTCTCCCACTCCATTCCTGATGCACAGCCAGAACTCTTGACACTTTTTCAAAGGCAAATGCAGCAGAGGCGGGGAGAGTGGCTTTCTCGGTGCAGAACTCTCTGTCGCTTTCTCTCTCCGTCTCTCTCTCTCTCCGTCTCTCTCTCTCTGTCGCTCTCTCTCCGTCTCTCTCCGCACTTGGGCATAGAGGTGCATTTCATCAGTCGCCCCCTCCCCCGTTATTGACATTCACTGCCTCTGCCCCCTTAGCCAGCGGGAAGGTGGATGGCATTGTCAGTGTGTCTCTCTCCTTGTAAACCATGGCTGGGTGCCTGTGGGAGTTTGCTTTCATTGTGAGCCCTGTGAGTAGATGTGACAAACTGTTTTTAATCAGATACCTGTACTCTATACCATATTTATCAACGTCCTGGAGGGATGATTTACAACTTGACGTTTCCTCTCACCCCTTAGTGCCTAACAAAAGTACCGTAATGACATCATTAAAGCCTAATCTTTATACTTTTTTAAATCCCCAAGTATGAAGTCAATCATGAGGTGACAAGTGACAAAGCTCTGATCTTTGAACAGCCCGTAGCCCAACTGTTTCGTGCCATTGTTTTTTTTATTTTATTTTTTCATTTATTTTATTTTTTTACTTTAGCTTATCTTCTGATCATGATTTAGATCCCCTGGCCAGGCCTGTGCGGCGAGGTCTTACATTATGACAGTGTGTTGCTACTGTCTGCTGCTAATACAAATAGCACTAATCGCCGTATCTTCTAACTGCCTGCCTGAGTGTTTTCCCTATTAAGCAGCTGTTAGAGAAGAGAAGAGAAGAGAAGAGTGATGGCCTGGGTGTCAGTGGTGCAGCAGGCTCTCTGTAATCCTTGGTAAACAACCGGCTGGGGATATTGATGGGGTGCCATTCCGGTGCTGTTGAGTTTGTGTTGTCAGGTGCTAGCGGGAGATAATAACATATGCTACCGTAGGACGAGTGGGGAGAAAAAAGGACAAATAAAACAACAAGAATAACAACAATAACAACAACAACAACAACAACAGCAACAACCACACAATAACGCTGCGGTGCATGCGGTGCATCCACCAGGAGATCTCCGTGTCCGGTGCAGCGCTCTGAACACACAAAGCCCCGCTCTGACCTTCAGCTCCACCGCTACCGGTTCATTAGCCAGAGCTCCTGCCATGACAAGGGATTCTCTCCCCTCCATTCACCCCTTCTCCACCCTGTCTCTCCTTTTCTTACTTTCTTTGTTATTTTCTCTCTTTTTTTCTCTCTGTCTCTATCTGCTCTCCTCCCTCCAGCTCCTGCCCCCCCCCCCCCCTCTCTTTGACTTCCTCTGTTCTCTTGGCATAGCTGGGCATAGTGCCACCCCATAGCTGCAGCTGCCCTCTGGTGTGTGGCCTGTGCTGGTGAGCGGTGCAGTAGGTAGTGGGCAGCCTGGTTTCACAGTCACTTATTAATTAACCTTTACTTCGCATGAGTTTGAACAGCACATGGCTCAGAGAATGAGCCTCCAGAAGTTTCTAAGGGACTGACTGTTATTATGAGTGTTTAGAGGGGGTTTGGCTCCGGGGGCTGGCTGATCAGAGTGTGTAAGGGTTGTGTGCTAATGCCCCACTGCGATCACCAGTTTTTTAAATACAGTGAAATGTTTTGTTGCACTATTTTAGTTTGACATTGCACCATACAATTGTTTTTTTGCTAGTGTGTTTGTGTGTGTGTGTGTGTGTGTGTGTGTGTGTGTGTGTGTGTGTGCGTGTGTGTGGGCGCATGTGCGTGTGTGTGCGTATGTGTGTGTGTGTGTGTGTGTGTGTGTGTATGTGTGTGTGTGTGTATGCGTATGTGTGTGTGTGTGTGTGTGTGTGTGTGTGTGTGTGTGTGTGTGTGCGTGTGTGTGGGTGCATGTGCGTGTGTGTGTGTATGTGTGTGTGCGTATGTGTGTGTATACATGATAGAGAGAGTAAGTGAGTGTGTGTACAGAAGTGATCAGTTCTCGGATGACTGTTTTCGGTTCAGTTACAGTAGTTCTAAAATTCAGTTTGGACTGTGGTGGAATCATTTACTAATGTCTCCTTACACGTGCTCTCCTGCCTTATAGATCCATAGGCAGAGTTTCTCTGTTGTACCTCACAGTTCCTAGAGAGAAACAATCTCTCCGCAGGGTGTGTGTCATGCTACAGTTATCTCTGGTAAATGTGAAAGTAAATTAAAAGTTATTGGTGACAGTCCTGTAAGGTGACCAGCATAGTATATCGTTGAGACCTGTTCCCCTTGTTCTCTATCTATATATGTGGAATTAGACAGACGTATCTGAACACAGTAGCTTCTGAATTATCCAGCTTGGCATAGTCTGTCATTTGCACTCACGTCTAATTTAAGGGCCATGAGCCTCTAAGGGCACCTAAGCATCACTCTCAGGATCCAACTCCAACCAAAAAACATTGTGAAGGTTTTCTGTTCATGACAGAAAACACCTCTTCGATTCTAATACTGAAATAGCAACTGATATAGAGGATTAGTATGGATGCTCTCTGTGAAAGAACAATATAGAGTATTAGTATGAATACTCTCTGTGACAGAACAATATAGAGTATTAGTATGGATACTCTCTGTGAAAGAACAATATAGAGTATTAGTATGGATACTCTCTGTGAAGGAACAATATAGAGTATTAGTATGGATACTCTCTGTGAAGGAACAATATAGAGTATTAGTATGGATACTCTCTGTGAAGGAACAATATAGAGTATTAGTATGGATACTCTGTGAAGGAATGGAACATCGAGGGGAATGGACTCTGCCTTTGTCTTGTATGTCTCTTTAACGTAGACTTTATAATTACACAAAAATGAGATGAAAACATACCGTGTCACTTTATTTGAAGGAGTGTGCATAAAGCCTAACATGACAACATCATAACCACGACACGAGACCTGTAATGAACCTGAAGGAGTCCTCATGAATGTTTATGACATTGTTTGGGATGTCTTTGTTATGACAACTTGACATTTACCGAGACAACAGAACCTGTAAATAGCTTTATTATGACAACTTGACATTAACAAAGGCAACCACGCCATGGGAGGCCCAGCTATCAAACTAGCTTTAGCTTTATGTGTTAATATTATATTAAACTGTCATATGTGGTTGGTTTTGGCATTAGCTGTAATGAGACATGAGACATTAGTTATAATTGTATCATACATTTTTTCCTTGACCTCAACCACAGTAGTAGAATTTGGACTACTCATTAAGACGTCATTAAGTGTTATTACACTCTCGAATGCTTTTCTAACAGTGTCATGAATACTTTCCTTGACCTCAACTACAGTGGTACAATTTGGACTTAAGTTTTATTACACTGTCAGATTATGATGTCATGAATAATTCCCTTAACCCCAACTACAGTGGTATTATTTGTCACAACAAAGACACTAAAGGTTATATTTTCTTGATTAATGTCACGTTGTCATAACAAAGACATCCCAAACAATGTCAACTTAACATTGAATGACACTGAATGCCAACAGTCATAAACATTAATAAAGACTTGTTCATGTTCATAACCGTTTTCATGACATGGGTATAATGGTGTCATGTCAGTCTTAGGCACACTTCTTCGAAAAAGTGTTGCCAAACATACTACAAAAACACACAAACACTATTTTTGTTGGTCACATGAAGTATAGAAAGATTGTTTGTGTAAAGGCTGCAACATTCTCTCACCAACACACTTATTGATTGTGTGCAGAATGAAATGCAGAATGACGTATTACAATTACCCCAGTCACTCCTTAAGGCAAGAGACACAATGACACGAACAAAGAAAAAATGAGCTCTGTCTTACTACAACTCGGACCATGAGGCATTAAATATGCATGAGGCCGAGAAGAAACAGGGGCCTTCAGCCAGAGATCTTCAGATTAAAATTTTATGTGCGAGAGGACAGTAGCCATTAGTCTTTTCCTTCTGTGATTTTAATGACACGAGAGGAAAAACCCCGGGTCCGTCTAGACACATGTTTTGGTTAGTGTGATGATAAATCTGAGGACTGCACGTGTGTGGGCGCGTGCCGATTGTTAAAGTAGACTGCCGTGAGCATTTGTTATCTTTGATAATTTCATGAAACTCTGGCTGGTATACTGGGCAATACTGATGTAAAAAGTCCAACTGAGTGACTCAAACCGTGGCTAATATCAATATGTCTGACAGTGAGGTGAAGGCTAAGCATTAATTATGCATGATGCAGCCTGACAGTGTTTTTTTGGTCAGTGTTGTCAGTGAAAGTTTCTGGACCCTCGTTTGACGGATGCTTTTTTTCTTTTTTCCCCTTAAGTGCCCAGTTTAGTTTATGATGCCAGATGTTGGGTGATCGATGACCAAATGGAATTTTGTGTTAGGATTGATAGGGATCACACAGTGAGTCTCCATGCATAGAGGAACGTTATTTATGAATGGAGGGGTGTGTGACCTCCACAGGGGGGTTGCCTGCAGCCTACAGGGATCCGTTTCCTTTTCTCGTTTCTGAGATCTTTATTAAAACCAATCCATTCCATTGCAGGGCTGACTGACATTAATAATGAGTTCCTTCATGCCATTTTCCTCCCGCTGGACAAGCACAGGGAGGCGAAATGAGGCAGAGGGTAGAGTCAGGAAGGGTGTGAGTATTGGTGGCTTTAACCAAATCTTTCACTAATTAACCTCTGCCTGGCGCTGCCCACGTAGTGCCTTTGACCACACCTTTACTGCTCACTCTGCAGCACGTCCATGTTCGTGCAACAGTGCGCATGTCCACCAGCAATTGTAACTGTCAAACTAGGGCCCAGAGTGTG
>NC_045164.1:25309375-25411875 GCF_900700415.2 Clupea harengus | reverse complement strand
TCTGTTTGCTGTGTGTTTGTGTAAAAAAATTAAAACGCCTCCGGAAAAGGCAGGGTGTGTGTTGACATTATATATTTTTCTTCAGCTTTTGTCAGCATATGTTTATATATCCGAGTCGAAACGCCGCGCTGGTGGTATTTATCTGTTTTTGACACAAAGTGGTCTTTCATCCAAGAATCAAGATCCACCCAGATTTAAAAAATACCCACAGAACCGAATGGGCTATGTAAATGGATTTTTCACCACACACAGACACACACACACACACACACACACACACACACACACACACATAGTTTAACCCGCAGCGCACATTCTCCAAACTCGAAAAAGATAGGTGCCATTTGTCAAGAATGTCTCTCACCTTCACCGTTTTAATCAAGTTTTGAAGTGATAATTGCGCAGGTAGACGTCTAAATTTGGCAACATTTAATGGCTGTGCCTTCGCCCAGAGGAGACATATTCCTCCGAATGACGAATAGGGAGGGTAGGACTAATTAGTTTAACACACTGTCTGTGCGGAGGGTCAATGTGTTTGTTCTTCTGGGCTCTCAAGAAGGACAGCTTAAGCCCATCCATCTGTTCGATCCAGATGAACTTATATGCATCATTACACAAATACACACTTTCTCAGTCTCTCCCTTTCTCTCACACACACACATACACACACACACACACTTGCTTGCGCACATGCACAGTCGTAAACATGTTTGGACACCATCTGCTTTCATCATTATGTTTTCTTAGAAGGTCAAGACTCTGAGTGAAATATTTTAATCTGAGCTCCATGCATCAGCACAAACACAATTCTTACTATTTATTAGTATTAACATGCGGTTTACCATTCGGGAAATAGCAATGGAATAATACTTTTTAATTTATTTAAATGGAAAAATGACAATGACATTATTGCCACAATGGCTTCCTCTTATTGTGTGTGTTGGCTGAGCTGTGTTTGATATGTTTTGCAGTGGGGGAGAATCAGTAATGGACTTTTTCAGGTCATGTTTCTAACTTGAGCTATTTTAAGAGGCCTCTCAGTGGTTGTTTACTGACTGAGGGACAGCTAACTCTATTAGTTCCAGTCATAATTGCCATAAAAATGGAACAGTTCCTCCCAGTTGGGGTCCAAAGGCTGGCTTTCTAAAGGCTGTGCTTTTAAAGGCTGGCTTCCTAAAGGCTGTGCTCTTAAAGACTTGATTCCTAAAGGCTGTGCTCTTAAAGGCTGGCTTCCTAAAGGCTGTGCTCTTAAGGGCTGGGTTCCTAAAGGCTGTGCTCTTAAAGACTGGCTTCCTAAAGGCTGTGCACTTAAAGACTGGCTTCCTAAAGGCTGTGCACTTAAAGACTGGGTTCCTAAATTTTGTGCTCTTAAAGGCTGGGTTCCTAAAGGCTGTGCTCTTAAAGACTGGGTTCCTAAAGGCTGTGCTCTTAAAGACTGGGTTCCTAAAGGCTGTGCTCTTAAAGACTGGCTTTCTTAAAGGCTGTGCTCTTTTAAAGGCTGGCTTCCTAAAGGCTGTGCTCTTTTAAAGACTCCATGCGAAAAAAGAAGCTGTTGATTCTTCTAGGTGTGGGTCTTACTGTTCTGCAGACACTTGTGTTATGCGCACAAGGCTAGATGGTGCTCATAACTTATTATGCGTGTGCAGTGGTCCCCACGGCGACAGTTGTCACGATAGTCATCGCTCATGTAACTCTAGTGCATTGCTTTTTCTCTTTCCTTATTTCTCTCTCCCTCTGTCCTTCTTTCTTCCCCTCCCTCTTTTCCCTCTCTCTTTCAACCTCTCCCGCTCTCTGTTACTCATGCATAAATTCACTCGCTCACACACACTCACACACACACACACACACACACACACACACACACACACACACACACACACACACACACACACACACACACACACACACACACACACACGCTCACACACACACACACACACACACACACAGACAGACACACACACACACACACCACCTCGTTATATTCAGTTTGGAGGCAGAACTGTCTGACAGGTCCACCCCTCAACCCACTTTTCCTGTCTGGGCACGAGTGTTCGTGCAGTGGGATGCTTTACGTCTGACTCTCCACCATCTCTCTGTCTGTCAGCATCTCTCTGTCTGTGTCTTGGACTGTACAGTATGTGGGCATAT
Source organism: Clupea harengus (assembly GCF_900700415.2). Lineage (NCBI taxonomy): Eukaryota > Metazoa > Chordata > Actinopteri > Clupeiformes > Clupeidae > Clupea > Clupea harengus. Next base: position 25,409,724 of record NC_045164.1, on the reverse strand, counting down.
ATAAGTACGTTTGCATTTTGTGAACACACAGCGAGGTTTGGTTTCTGTAGTTTTTGCGTGTGTGTGTCTATGTGTGTTTTTTTTTTTCTCTGCATGTGTGTGTGTGTGTGTGTGTGTGTGTATGAGAAAGAGAGAGAGAGAGACAGGGTGTGTGTGAATGTGTGCTCGTGTGTGTGTTATGGATAGTGGCTTGATATGCGACTGGAGCCGTCTGCGAAGGCTTGCTGTCTCAGGAGGGGGACTGGGTCCCATCTGTCCGTCCGGTCCGAGCTCAGCTGCAAACCTGGCTGTCGACCCGCCCCCCCGCCCCCCAACCCCCATCCCCTCTGTTCCCCGCCTTCTCTCCCCCTCTCCTGCCTGACCCCCTACTCCTTCTCCTGATTCCCCAAACTCGCACCAAACACATCTGACCCAATTAAACCTGGCAAACCAAGAAAAAGCAGGAGAGAGGAGAGGAGAGGGAGCGAAAGAAAAGAGAGGGGGGTCGGTGGGAGGGGATTAAACATCAGACGGGTTGGGGTCCATATAAAAAGAATGGATCCCAGTCGAGGTTGTCTTGTATGGGGTAATGGGCCCATATACACAACCCCCCCCCCCCCACACACACACAAACACACACACACACGCACCATTAGACTGGGTTAACAGATTGAATGAGAAGGAATCGGGGAGTGTCTGGTGAACCAGGTTGGTGATGTCTCAATTTCTTTACCTGCGGGGGATGCCGGTGCACCAGGGACGTAGAAGCTGTCACCGGTCAGGGAGGGACAGGGCAGCCCGGCGACCTCTGACCTCGAGCTCACCATCTGTCGCAGGCATGAGCTCGGGACACCCATTGGAGAAGGCGAGATGGATGTCAACACACGTGGCACATTTCAGCACGCTGTGAGGGATCGCTAACAGCAAGAGAGGAAAGAAAGAAAGAAAGAAAGAAAGAAAAAGATATTTAATACCTTGTGAAGAAAAAAAAAATAGCAAGAACAACAACAACAACAACAACAACAACTAAAAACAAGGTTTACACCTGAAGATAGGCTAGGACGTTTCACAGCTGGACCCTGCGTGAAGGTGCAACCCTCCTCGGACGACTGGGCACTAGAGTGGAGCCCTGGGGCAGGTGGGGGCGGAGGGGCTTTGAGGAGAGAGGAGGAGGGGAGGCGCGGGATGCAGCTCTTCTTCGGGGAGGAGTGGGAGATGGAGGGGCTGCAGACAGTCGGCATCCTGCTGGTCATTTGCAGCTCGCTCAAGCTCCTTCACTTCTTGGGCTTGATTGACTTCTCCTCCGGAGGTAAGAGCGAGAGAGAGCGAGACAGAGAGAGAGAGAGACAGAGAGAGAGAGAGAGAGAGAGAAACAGAGAGAGAGACAGAGAGAGAGGAAAGAGAGAGAGAGAGAGAGAGAGAGAGAGAAAGAGAGAGAGAGAGAAAGAGAGAGAGAGAGACAGAGAGAGAGAGAGAGAGAGAGAGAGAGAGAGAGAGAGAGAGAAAGAGAGAGAGAGAGTGAGTAAATAATATGGGACATTACAGATCTCTGAGAACTACTGACTATAGATAAACAAGGATATTGTTAAACCTTGGATGTATGATTGTATATAGCATGTTGGTTCAATATAGACTTTGTCAAAGTAGCTAGTAATGATCACAACTCAGTCTGGTAATGGATGTAGATAGATAGATGGATACTTTATTAATCCCGAGGGAAATTTAGGTCAGCAAATGTATGTAGCAGACACAGGTGCATTAAACGTAATTGAAGATGATGAAAATGGGCTGCATTAGAGATCTTGACTGCACTTTGAGGCAGTCCTCATATGCCTTGGAATATGATGTGTGACGGCACACACAGCACACGGGCAGGAAGTGACCTTTCTCTTGAGTGCTGTGAGACTGCTGCTGCAGATGTTCCAGATGTGGTGGCAGGTAAAGGGCTATGATTACGGGTCCTTGTGGATGCTTGAGTTATTTACAGCAGAAAGGACAGGATGGTCAAAGTCAAATAGGAAAAGAGTGCCTCAGAGATCACTGAAGTGCAGTGAAAATCTGTCAGGTTCACTGTGTATGACTATCATGAAAAGCAGACCTTTGTTGTCATTAAGCTGGGCTTTTTAATGAGCGAAGGAAGAGAACATGGCAGATACATCAAGAAATATTTTATCATTGTAGTGTTTTTAATTATGTGGGAAAAGTAATTTCCTAACTGGGGCGGCACCATGGCTGGCTCTGACAGAAACACTGACGTGACACTCACACAGTTGGCTCCCGTCTCCTCTCAAACTCCCCCCGCTCACGTCAAAGAAAAGCGAGCAAATTTGGGACAATTGCCGAGTAATTAGGAAGTTATTTATTTATTTGGTGAAAATGTCAGATTTTATTTGGTGAAAATGTCTGACATTCATTATGCAAATTGAACCGTGTTTCTTAAATGCTAGCGTTGTTCCTAGTGTCTTTGTTATGATCATCACCTTCTGATGGAGCAACCCTTTCTCTCTTCCTCCTGTGAAGACTCATTGTGTTTGTCCTGTTTCTCACGGCTTCTTCCAGGTGTCTCTCTTCACCACTTGAAGTGCAGTTTGAGTTAATCACCAGTGATTAATCACCATGGCCTGGTTTACAAAACCATGAGGTTCCCTACATGGCATTTTCAGCACAGGTTGCGTGATGCGTGATGTGTTTTGGGAATACATGGCATAGGACCCACTATCCTTATATAATTCTAAACATTTATTCTGTGGTAAAACCAAAAACATGCCAAAGTAGCTGTTAACCCTTAGGGGTCCTGCGGGGAATGGTTGTCAATATGCCTTTAAAGCTCTGCAAGTTTTTGAGACATAAAAATAACAGAAACCTAGAATCTTCTACTTTTCAAATATATACAGTATAAAGAAATGGTTGAATGCATCCAAGGCCACATGGTAAGAATCAGGTTCCTTCTAGTGACCGAGGTTATTTAGCGTTGTGCAATTTCCCCTGTCTTGGAGAGTGCATTTCTTCATTCAGAAGAGAGGATTTTGGGAATGGTAGGATGGAGTTGACACGTGAGTCACCTGGAGTGCTTTGAGAGGTCGTTCACAATGTTCCACAGCTCCACCAGGGCCAGAGCTGACGGTCTGAGCCTTTCAATTTTCAATTTTTTCAATTTTCAATGGCTTTATTGGCATGAATGTATGGTACACTGTTGCCAAAGCACTTAAACAATAAGAACAATAATAATAACAACAATAATAACAACAATGGTAATACAGGAACAGATAAGTTAATTAAATAATACAAAAATAAATAAAAATACATAAAAATAAAAATGCTTAAATAAAAAACATTACAATTATAATAATTACGTAAAGAAAAAACATAGACAGATAAGAATAGATACAAAAAAAAACAAAAAAAAAACACTAGCGCTGAAAGCATGTAGCAGGCTGATAAGTGGACGTGAGGAGGCTGTCCTCTCAGATGCCTAGCAGAGAAGCTCCAGTGGGTACACTGCACTTGGTGTCTTGAGAGAGTATGGAGTTAAAGTGGAGTGGGTACACTGCACTTGGTGTCTTGAGAGAGTATGGAGTTAAAGTGGAGTGGGTACACTGCACTTGGTGTCTTGAGAGAGTATGGAGTTAAAGTGGAGTGGGTACACTGCACATGGTGTCTTGAGAGAGTATGGAGTTAAAGTGGAGTGGGTACACTGCACTTGGTGTCTTGAGAGAAAATGGAGTTAAAGTGGAGTGGGTACACTGCACTTGGTGTCTTGAGAGAGTATGGAGTTAAAGTGGAGTGGGTACACTGCACATGGTGTCTTGAGAGAGTATGGAGTTAAAGTGGAGTGGGTACACTGCACTTGGTGTCTTGAGAGAATATGGAGTTAAAGTGGAGTGGGTACACTGCACATGGTGTCTTAAGAGAGTATGGAGTTAAAGTGGAGTGGGGAAAAAAAAGCCTTTGCAGTGATTTTCTTTTGGACCAATTCTACAGTATCTGGATGATTAAAGGGCTCACAGCATAGAGTACAAAATATGAATAATTCTTGGCCATCACCAGGTAACTTCCTGGAGCAGCAAAAAGGCTTTTATAATGGCACAGTCTGTGAAAGGCTGTAGCAAGCACGCCGAATGGAGGGGGACAAAAAAGCGTCCACTGGTTTTTATGACTAACACCATGACAATAGAGGTGAAAATATTTGACTGCTTCTGTCCATTCCACGTGCTATTTCCCATACCTGTACTTATTCTGCATTACTGGAGGTTCAATGTGTTTCCAGGCATAGTTTAATGGTCCTTTTAGAGCTCAGCTTCGCCACACCTATACATCAGCACACTGTAACGCCCCTCTGCACCCCCACTGGCCTTGCAGTAGCAGTGCGACAGCCTTTGGGTGGTACATGGGCATAATTTGCTTGATTGTTCACGCCTGAGAAGGATAAAAGCCACGCTGTTTGCCTTCAGAAGGGGGGGGGGGGGGGGCTTGCTTTCCCACCATGCCTTTGAGGCTGGTGTTCACTATGGGTTTTTTGTGCTTTGCGTTTCTATATGTATCCCCTAGATTTCAAGTCAATTCATTGATTTATTTAAATAAACCCCTATTTTTTGTAAACTATGTGGTCTGTCTCCAATTCATGTTGCGGCTCTCGAGCCAGGTCGTAACACACACATACACACCTATAAACACACACACACACACACACACACACACACACACACACACACATACACACCTATAAACACACACATGCGCACACGCACACACACACACACACACACACACACACACACACACACACACACACTATAAACACACACACACACACACATACACACACACACACATACACACCTATAAACACACACACACACACACACACACACACACACACACACACACTTGCCCTCAGGCCGGAGGCTGGGGCTCGGTTGGACGGCCGGAAACATTAATCTTGTGCTCAGTAGCCTATGACATGGCTGGTGTGGATCCAAGTGACGGACCTGACCACAGGGGGGGGGGGGGGGGGGGGGGGGGAACGGAAGAGAGAGAGAGAAAGGGAAGAGGAACACCACGACAGAGGATAAATACAAGCTATAAGGGATAAGGCAAGGCTAGAAAGACAAGCTTCAGGCGAGAGATGGAGTGAAGGGATAAGGCAAGGCTAAAAAGACAGAAGGAGAGATTGTGCCTGGGTTAGGAGAGCCGTTTGGCATCAAGCGAAGCCAGGTTCCCCCGGCGATGGCCTTCATTCCTCAGGCCGCCAGAGTCGTGTTGAGGAGTGTGCGAGGGTTGCTGCCCCACAAACACAAGGGCAAGAGTAAGTGCTCCTTATATCTCTCTCGTCTGCGCATCTCTTTGCGTAAGAGTCAGTGCTCCTTATATCTCTCGTCTGCGCATCGCTCTCATCTCGGCGCCAGGACAGATGGCCACTACTGCGGTCCTCTTGGTTTCACTTTAGTTTTTATTTCGTGGACTCATTTTTATTTCATTTTAGTTTATTATAGTTCAAATGTTAGTTTTAGTCATTTCGGTCAAGGACAAATCAAGAAAAAGTAATCTGCTTATCATTGAGGTGGGTTTGATTAAACTTTGTCGTTTTTTTTAGCAATCATCATTAGTTTCTTTTTATATTTCCTGTGCTAAATTATTTAATTTCAGTTGAAAGGAAAATGTCTCAAAACCATTCGTTTTCATCGTAGTTTCAGTATGAGTTTCACTAAGCACTTTCAGTGCTGGAGCTGAAAGACTAGGCTGCTCCGAGAACCCTGGGGTTATGAATACAGGCTCGTGATTGGAGGTCTGGTGAAGTGCTCACGTCCAAGGGGTCTTGCCTGGCGGAGCGCACAGGGTTCGCAGCCGCGGCAACGGCAGGTGGTAATCAGAGTTCATCCACGAGTCACTCCGCCAACTACCCTCTCCTCTGGGGGTGTGAGATTGAAATCACGCTGGAGTATTACACGCTGCGGCAAAGCCCGCGGCTACCCCTTCGTTTGCTCAAATGTCATGGTGTCAGACTTCGGGCCGGTGCCGTAAAAGGGCGATGCCTTACCACTGTGTGATTGCGGTGGTGGTGTGATTGCGGTTGTGGTTGTGGTGGAAGCCACCAGGAAAAGCGTGGTGAGCCAGGTCAGCAAATGTCTGTGCAGATATGTCAAAGAAACTTGCCTTGCATGCTGCCTTATCCCGCATGTTGATTGACAGGATGAAACGCACACTCAAGTTTCGAGTGCTAGCATTTCGGCATGTGAGTGTGAGAGTAAATTGTTTTTTTTTTGAAGAGCCAATTCAATGGCGAAGCTCATGGTCCAAGCTCTATATACCTTGTACAAGTGATGTTTTAAAGCATTGAACACATCAGATGCCCAGATGATCATCTATGATGATCATCCAGTTCGACTAACCCGCCTATTATTAACCTGCACTAACTTCACCTACGACAGTTCTTTGGCTAGACACGATTGCTGTTGTTGGGTGTTCTCACCTGCCTGCCTGTTTGCACGACTGTGCACTTTGAGGGTGACTGTGAGTGATGGTACTGCTGTGCATTTTCTCTGTGTTTGTCTAATATCTCTGCTGTGGTTGGTGACTTTCACAGGTAACGCTCCCTCCAGCCAAACCAAAAAAACCATAAAACAGAGATTCCTCAAACTGCTGCCCTGCTGTCGGCCTACCGCCGCCCCCTCAATCGCAGAAAGCAAGTGCATCTTCGCTACGTCACATACCCCTTACCACCCGTCTGTGTGTCCCTGCCCCCCACTATCCTGAGCCAAACACACACTCACACACACACACACACACACACACATGCATACACTTGCACATGTACTCAACACCCACACATCCACACACACACACACAGACACACTCTGCACATGTACTCAACACACACACACACCCACAGACACATGCATACACGCACGCACACACACACACATGCATACCCACACTTACACACACACAGACACACAGACACACACACGTGCCCACACATACACGCTCAAATATAAATACACACATATAGTCTCTGTCTCACACACAAGTACGCTGGTACACACTCGCATTGATTGACAAGACCGCATATGTCATGCGTGCCACTTGAACTTTTTTTTTTCTAGCAAAAGCACCATGACATGCGCACCAGGTGAGAGAGCACGCTTGGGTAAACAGCCATGACCTACTGCTAACAATGCACAGCGTGTCTCTAGCCTGCCTTTCCTGGGTTGAGGATAGCGCTTGGGTTTGATTAAACTGGAACGAAGTGCTGCTTTACTGGCTGAGAGATCGGCCTCGAACTCCCCCGGGAGTGGAGTTGGCGGAGGATTAAAAACAGCTGAAGTCCTAGACATAATGCTGAGAGCCGTGCTTGCACTCAGCGCTGTGCAATGGGGGACTGAAAGCAGCAGAGTGCTCTTTGAGGAGGATATAAGTGATATAAGGATATAATAATGCCTATATGTCTGTGATGAGGGCCACCTCCACTGTCGGTGCATACTCCCCTGGCTCTGTTCAATGGATTGTTTTTGTTGATTCATGTTGGTTAGGGTTCTATTACTTGGAAAGTAATTTGCATTAAATTTGTATTTTGAGAGGCACATTATCTGCTTTGGCGTATGCTACAAGTTGCAGGATTCGATATGAATTTCATTCATCCACTTGATATGTTCTCCTTCTCTCCTTTTTTTCTCCCTTCACCTCATTTGAACACACTGAAATACTCGCTGTGAATACATTGATTACAAGTACAATAACAAGTATACTGAGGAATTGTGGAGGTGTTAATATTAGTTGCTTATTTAAAAAAAAAAATCAAATACACCTTCGCATGCTGTAGAAATGACCTTCATTTTCACCTTTTGTGTCTCTAACAGACAGCATTGAGGATGACTTTGAGCTGTCCACCGTGTGCCACCGACCCGAGGGCCTGGACAAACTGCAGGAGCAGTCCAAGTTCACTAAAAAGGAGCTTCAAGTGCTTTACAGAGGCTTCAAAAATGTATGTGTCATTTACTGCAAGGCTGCACGTGTTTCATGTTCTTATGCGCTACACCATTAATCTTGTTTACGACATATTGCCAGTAATTAGGTTGGATACATACCACTGTATCCAGCACACAACTGCAGACATGAAATGACAAGTGCATGTAAACACAATTAAATACTTTATTTACATGGAATGCTGTTTTGAAGAATTTGAAAAACCTTTGAAAAATGTAGTCCTTATTAGCTGGGGTTTGCTAGTGTTAATGAATGTATTCTCTTGCATATCGTGTGCGCGTGTGCGTGTGCGTGTGCGTGTGCGTGTGCGTGTGCGTGTGCGTGTGCGTGTGTGTGTGCGTGTGTGTGTGTGTGTGTGTGTGTGTGTGTGTGTTGCAGGAGTGCCCCAGTGGTGTGGTCAATGAAGAAACCTTTAAACTCATCTACTCCCAGTTCTTTCCCCAGGGAGGTCAGTATAGCACAAACACACCAACTGTGATTTCACTGGTTTCACTCTTTGGAAAACCAAATTATTCTTACTGTATCGTATCCATTCTGCCCTAGGCTTTGTTTCAAAAATAAATATTAGGTTGAACAGGTGCCCAATGTCCCTGATGCTTAGAAGCCAAGACATAACTTACACGTGTGCTATTCTGACTCTTCTCCTCCCAGATTCAAGTACATACGCACACTTCCTGTTTGAAGCATTTGACACAAATAAGAATGGATCAGTTAGTTTTGAGGTAAGCATCATTTATACAATGCAAGTTCACGTGGAGCGTGAAAACACTTCATGCTTCACACACACACATAACTCCGTGGAGCCTGAAAACACTTCATGCTTCACACACATAACTCCGTGAAGCCTGAAAACACTACATGCTTCGCACACATAACTCCGTGAAGCCTGAAAACACTTCATGCTTCACACACATAACTCCGTGAAGCCTGAAAACACTACATGCTTCGCACACATAACTCCGTGGAGCCTGAAAACACTTCAAGCTTCACACACGTAACTCAAGATACAGATCTGTATATGGACCCCATTTGGATCCTCTGCATAGGACTGAATTTCATAATAATAATAATAATAATAATAATAATAATAATACCTTTGACTTATATAGCGCTTTTCTAAGTACCCAAAGCCACTCTGTCATAATATAGCCGTTCCAACCAAATTTTAGCTGAGTCAAATACAGTAGGTCGTCTTTGTCGTTCTCTTGGCCCAACAATATGGCAGTACTGACAGATGGAAAGCAATGTGTTACCCTCCACTGGGAATTGTTAAGGTTAAGGTGGGCAAGTCATTTTTTTTTAAATGTTGTATTTTTGTAGGGAGGTCAAACAGAGAACAAGGTCTCCTGGGTGTATTTTGCATGCATCAGAGACATTTTATTGAGTGACCTTGAGTCTTATGTACCTACAAAAATACATTTTTTAGTGTTCTTCTATTCTTTTCTTGCTGTTTCCTGACACCAAAATGTCTCTTTGTAGTATAAAATATATGCAACGAAAACTCTTTGAGTCCAAAGACCTTCTCAAAACTTTGAGGAACATTTAGTAGCTTATCACATTAGGCCAAATTGGTCCAGTACTTATTCGGCTCAACTGGACTGCATTGTGCAGAGTGGACATTCAAGCTTATTTGTATCCTGTACTGTATCTTGTCTCAGGACTTTGTCGCTGGCCTTAACATTATCCTCAGAGGGTCGATCAACGACCGACTAAACTGGGCCTTCAACCTCTATGATCTCAATAAGGACGGCTGTATCACCAAAGAGGTATGAATATATCTATATCACTATATCTGAGTTTTTATGTTTCTTTGATGTCTATTTTTATGTGCATGTCATTTCTTTGTGCACATTATGTATTTGCTGTAAAGCACTTTGAGCTGCATTCTTTTGCATGAAAGGTGCTATATAAATAAAGTTTTATTATTATTATTATTATTATTATTATTGAAGCCTGCGGCGCTGGGGCTTTGTTATTGATTATTTCTGTGTTGTGTTGTGTTGCCATATCAACGCTGTGTGTGATGTGTCATCTGTCCTCACGTGCGCCCCCCCCCCCCCCCCCCCCCCCGCCACCCACCTCCCGTCCCTCTTGTGTCTGGTGTAGGAGATGCTGGACATTATGAAATCAATCTATGACATGATGGGAAATTACACCTACCCCTGCATGCAGGATGACGCCCCGAGGGAACACGTGGAGAACTTCTTTCAGGTTATTCTCTTCATCATTTATTTTTATGATTCACTCAGTTAAGTCCAGTCTATCGTTTATCTTGTACGGACATCATTCAGATGTATCCATTACTTTTGAGCTATCCAGTTTCTCAGTTTGAGACATGTTTCCCCTCATACCCGAGGACCGCCTCAAGACCTATGGAGAGTTTGTACTTCTGCACCGATTTATCACTGACCCTCGATCACTCTAATTTCTGGTGTTGCTCTGTGATCTAACATTTTTGCGCACACACACATCAGCAGTATTATAGCCTAGCATCAACAGAGTGTGTGTGTGTGTGTGTGTGTGTGTGTAACATCATTTATTCATATCTTCATTTCCTTCTCTCATGTCCCATTAATAATAAGATAACGATTTCCATTAGGAGCAGCACTAAAAAATTGTCATCTTTTGCACACAAAGTTAAATGAAATTAAACTTACCGTTGAAGTAATTATAACTCACCTTTACTGTTCCTCTCTTTAGAAAATGGACCGAAATAAAGATGGTGTGGTCACTATCGATGAGTTCATTGAGTCATGTCAAAAGGTATGAACAACTGAATTGGTTTTAAAGCTATTTTTGATGAAATTCAGCAATTCAGTTTTATGATTAAGATTTTGTCAATACCTAATTAGCAGTAAATGAAACCCACATGAAACTAAATGTTCTCTTTATGAAGATGAACCATTAGCTGAGCTGCTGCTAATAACACAGTCTAATTTGGTCAATCGTCCTTCCTCTCTTGTCAACACTGCAGGATGAGAACATCATGCAGTCCATGCAGCTTTTTGAAAATGTCATCTAAGAGGACCCCACGGATGGAGGCGACTTTGTGGCCTTGCTGTCTGGACTCCATGTTGGCCCAAGGACCCTCACAGTTGGCCTCCTTATACTCCAATGTCATTCCTTTCTTTCCTCAGACACTTGAAAAAAAAAAAGTGGGGTTGGCTTATAGACACACACATTTGTTATTTTTAATATTCCTTCATTATGTTCCGAGGAAGCTCTTGTGTTGGCTCATTCGAATGACAGTCGCTGTCTGAGGGAGGGGAGATGGGAGCGTGAACAACACAGGAAGATGCGGGCGCATGGAACCACCAGAAAATGACTGGAAACGTGTCGACAGGGCATCGTGGTGACGACGGCAACCCTCCCCCTCCCTCCAATAATGAACTGATTTTATTACCGCATGATGTCATGACTAGTCCACACTTACCTATTTACCAAGATACTCCAAAGCCTGTCTGTTGCTCTATGTCTGTCCACACAGGTGCCTCGCTCCCCGTTAGCGTCTGCTGTCGTCGTTGTGTGTGTAAGGTTGTGTAAGGCTCTACTGCCATCACTCAGAAACCCAGGCTACCTGACCACCCCTCACTCACTCACCACAAGTAAACATAGGCTAACCAGGCTAACAGGCTAACCAGTCCGCAACGGCTAGCAGGGCTTGTACATTCCAGAGGAGTCCTCCTCAGTAGAGAAAAAGAAAATCCTGTTTGGGCCTTGAAGTCTTTAGCTATTGCCATATACTGACTGTTTCTCTGTGCCGTCACAGATGACTCCCAGTAATAAACTCAACACATGGCTAATTGCATTGTGGACGAATGACTCACCATTGCCAATCAACCTTCTTAGCCAATTGTATCGTACCTATGGAAGTGAACATGTGAAAGTATAGTGTTCTCACTCGACCGTGTAATAGTCAACTGTACCACACAGTAGATGATGTCATGGACACTGAGACTGGTGGGAACTGGTTTGAAATGCTGTGAGAGAATGGCTTCCTTCCCTCTGGCTGAGGCCTGTGTTGAAGGTTAGTATGTTGCTACACATTGTCAAAAAGAACAGCCATCTTTTCGCCAAGCTTATCGTCCCATCAAACACCAAAGAGAATTGCTCTAGTCAGTTTCCCATCCCTTCCCTAACATGCTGCCATCACTGTCACAATATATTCGGTGATGGAATTAAGACCTGGCAGGGGAAAATAAAAGATGTCAGATAAGCAGGAGGAAAGCTGGATCAATTGATTGCTTTTCCCACTCAGCAGCACAAGGGGAAGGTACTAGGCACTATTTCTCTTTCCAGTTGAGGAGAGCTTACTACTGACACCTGACAGACTGAGCATAAAGATAACCACTGTTGTAAGCAACTTATTTTACAAAGACTACCATAGAAGTACACCTCCAAGGGGGCGGGGGGGGGAGGGGTTGCTGTAGTAGTTATTGTTTCTACATTCTATGGTACATTACTTTTAAAGAATTCAGGTTTCAAATGAAGGTTAGATGGAACATCACCACTAACAAACTTGGGCCATCCAATGAATCTGTTATGGTTTATGAGTGTAACGTATGTGTTTCTTCATAGTATTTATTTCCCAACCAGTTAAAAGGGACGGGTAGAAGATAGATGGCCTAGTTTAACACAAGCAATAATGTCCCTTCATCAACTGCGACCTGAAGTATTTACGGTGTTATCCACTGCGAAGAGATCTCCAAGAACCGATGGTTAGTTGAGGGGACTGAGACGGAGTGTGTAATGTCTATCCCTATTATTGAGTATTCATTTGTGGTCAACAGGATGCAAAGCTTTGGAGACGCACATACTCTGGATCGTCGTGGTTGTGTTCGTGTCCCAAGCCTTCCAATATCTCCTCTGTGTAATTCTTGACCCCTAAACCTATGAAGTGATTATTGGCACCCGGGTTTAACGTTTGTATGATTCTCTTGCAAGTGTCGTGAGGCTGCCGCCTGGCTTCGCTGTGTAGAGGCTCACTGTAACTGATTTGATATCTTTTGGCACGGTCCAATAATTTTTTTTTAACACGTGGATAATTGAAAAGAATTCCCGATGTATTATGTATAACCACTCGACTCAATGCCAAACACATACACATATAGACACACTTGCAATGAAGGTCACCACGAATACGTCAAAGAAAAAACACATTAATACTGCAGTGCCTTGAGTGCTGTGTTGAAATGATTTGGTCACACCCTCTTCAGTGTTAAATTAACTTTCTACTCCTTTCAAATATTTTATTCTCGATGTGGCATGGATGGATATCGATATTTGGTCCTGATTGCTGGTAGCAGAACTCCACTCCTACCCACCAGTGGTCCCAGTCCGTACTCGCATGTACTGTCTAGAGTAATGAAACTTAATAACCTGGTGTACTAACTGTGTCTAGTTAGCTGGCCTCAACTGGTTGCATTACATTAAAACATGTATATTTTGTATAGACAATAAAAATTCACACTTGCTATGCATAGCTATGTTACGCACCATTCTACTACATTCTTCCAAATGTTCTTTGACCGAGCCTTTATTTCATATTCTACGTCAAGTATATTCATATATATACACCACACACACACACACACACACACACACACACACACACACACACACACACACACACACACACACACACACACACACACACACACACACACACACACACACACACACACACACACACACACACACACACACTCTTTTGGGAATACAAAAAGTGAGGCCATTCATTTAAGAAGTGTGATCTGAAAGATTGTTCTGTAAATAGTGCAATATTTTACTTGAAATCCAATCCTGAGCACTTTTCTTAGAACTCAATAGTATTCAGAAACAAACGTATGTGTAGATAAGTGCACAGACACAGACACAGACATTTTCACCAATAGTCATCTTGCAACATTTGTTAATACATTTACTGACAGTAAAATTCAAAACAGCAACGCTCAGTAATTTAAATATACATATTAATTACGTATTGCCCTGAAATCCTCCTCATTCTCTACATAATTGAAACTCTATACAACGGTGAGGCAGTGCAATAGTGGAAAGGCAAGCCATGGTCAAACTCAAAACCATCCACCATTTCTCATTTCTCTTGATAGTTCAGCATGGTGGAGACATGAAATGCATGTCGTATGCATAGATCCTCAAGAACTTCCATCAAAAGCATGAGTCATCCGCAAGAGAGCCAGAACACAATCAGAACTCAAGTGTCATATGCCTGCCTGGAGTACGAGGCGAGGCCAGGTATGCTGGGGCTGAGAGAGGGTGCGCTTGCGAAGGGAAAACGATTCTCAGAAAATGAATGCTGAAATGAATTGCAAAGCTGTGGGGCATGAAAGGCCGCCCGCGTCAGATCCATCCGGTGTGAAAGAAAGAGAAGGCCATTTCCACGAGCAGGGGGGTACATTTACAGTCTCTCCTCAACCAGCTGGGGTCTAGCTGCAGGAAAATAGCAACGCGGACCTCACGTGAGCTTGGGAGAGCTTACTTGGCGACCTTCCGTAATTCGGCAAGCACCCAGATGGCGAGGGAGAGCAGCGCCACGGACCCCGACTGATGGGTGGCGGCCAGCGGGGTGGGCACGTAGAGCAACAGCGTGCTGATGCCCAGTGCCACCTGGGGAGACAACAGCACATTGTTTGATTTCAATTCTCTTTTCAATTCCTATTTGTGAGGCAGCGCTAACAATGAGCGCCGACTTCACATAACCCACAAGCCTACGCACCACATAAGGTTATGACAGATTTCTGTGCAATCCCCCAAAATGCTTTTTCTACCCTATATGCAGTTAAATGAAAACATCTGGGAAAACAGCTATTTCACAGTTAAAGGACATACTTGTGTGTAGGCCATGGCAGTGAGGCAGCTAATGGCAATCTTTGCCCGGCGGGGCAGGTGAACTCGTCTGGAGTAGAAGTAGAGGCCCGTTATGGCAGCCAGTGAGCTGACGGCCTGAAGGCAAACAGTGCAAAGCATCATCAGGTTACACGTTGAAACACATAAACAAATGTCCCCTAGCTAAAGACCTCCGTACCTACAGAGCCAACATAAACACATGTCCCCTAGCTTAATAATAATAATAATAATAATACTTTATTTATATAGCACCTTTCATGCAAAAGAATGCAGCTCAAAGTGCTTTACAGCAAATACATAATATTTACAAAGAAATTACATGCACATAAAAATAGACTCAGATATAGTGCAAAAAAAATGAAATAATAATTATAATTCAAATTATAAAATTGAATACATAAAATGCATAGCATAAGATAGAAAATAAAACTGCAGTTAGTTAAATATATAGCTAGTTAAAGGCTAATGTGAAGAGGTACGTTTTTAGTTTTCTTTTAAAGATGTTAAGCGAGCTGGCTTCCCTGATGTCTATAGGCAGTATGTTCCATAGCACTTAAGACCTCCGTACCTGACCTGTACATGACTCGGCACCTTCAAACCATTTGCCATTCTCTTAAACAGTTAGGATAACTTATTGTGTAAGACATGATTGTCATATCTGACTTGAGATGAGTAAGGTGATACTCTGGCACAGTCTGACATGGATCACTCAGTGGGGAAAAAAGGTATTTGACAGTACAAATACTCACAATTTTGACAGGCCAACAGTGAATGTAATGGTCAATCCCATTTTATATGGGGTTCTAATAATACTTTAAAATATCCCACAGCGTGACAACAACTAATTAAATCACAGTCAATAATTTCCTATAATTGCCAATTTAAAATATCCTTTTTATGGGACATTTCTGATTATTATGATACTACTTACCAGTATCCTGTGGTCAAACTGAACTGTAGTAGGATTCTCAAAGACGTTTTTGATGCTGGGGGAGAATGCCAGCAGGTCATCAGGGATCCAGCGCTCTCCCATCTTTGGGAAGGAGTTGTACACAAGACCAGCATCCAGGCCAGCAACAAAGGCCCCTGTTGGAATAGACCCCCCAACAACAGTCATTGAGATGTTCTTGAATGATCAACTTTATGTCATTGAAAGAGTTATCTGCTTGCCTAGTAAATCCGATACCTGACAAAGCTGTGAGGAAGACCAATCCCCCTGTGCCCTTGGCGAATCGGCGGAGTTGTGTGAGACGCCTTGTTTCCAGAAGCTACAAAGCATTGAAAGAGAAGCAGTCAACGAAAGTCAACTTCTCAAAAAGAGATACAAAATAGATAGGAATAAAGATTAGATAGAGTTTTAAAGCATTATGATTGATTTGTGTTCATGATAACAAATCTATTGACATACGGATACAGGGTTCCCACTCTTTTCTGGTGATCATTTATTCAGGACATTTTCACTGACGATCTTGCTGGTATGACGGACAGGGACTGCGCCATACACTAATAAGTTCCTCTTTACCGAAGTCTGATTTTGAAAGCCGTGCAGTCTGTGACTATAACTGAAATCATCTCTTAAATGCTTATAAATTATGACAATTTGATCATAGAATAATGCAAACACATTATTATAACATTATTATTCCTTCATAACCCAAATCCTCTCTTCCTTAGGAATTATAATAACCAGTGCTGCCTGAAGACCAATAACACAATTAGTAGACTACAATTTTGCCCACTGACAAATCTAAAATGAAGTTGACATACCTAAATGAAATTAAACGATTTAAAGTTAAGAGTTTGCTTGGACTAGGGGGCGCTGTGGCGCAAGCAGCAGCCTCGACCATGAACAGGCTTGAACGCCCACGGGGACCCGGGTTCGATTCCGACCCGCAGTCATATCCCGACCCCACTCCCCACCTCCTCTCTCCAGCTCACTTCCTGTCAAACCTTCACTATCCTATCTGATTAAAGGCAAAAAGCCCAAAAATAAATCTTTAAAAAAAACCGTTTGATAGGGCTATTAACTGCCACTGACTCTTTATCTTATCACACAATACTTTCACCCAGTTAAAACAATAAAGGCATAAATATACAACCCTGCTCATCCTGCCTGACAACATAAAAGCATCAGCTTCATGACCGCCCACACCCCTGCGGGGGCAAAGCCCTGCCCAGCCGAGCCTCATCTGATCGGGGGAGCGCATTAGCCTCACCTGGTCGGGGGAGCGCATGAGCGTGAGGCCCGTCCACAGACTGGCGCAGTAGAGCAGCAGGGCGGAGCCCAGGTGGGAGGCCAGTCGGTACTGGCTCACGCGGGGAATGTCATGCGACTCCGGCTTCTCCTCCAGCCCACTCTTCACCATGTACCAGCCCAGGAGGCCCTGCAGACACACCCACCGTACATTTCAGAAAAACTGACTTGTCATTTTGACATAATACACTCAGTTTCACCTACAGCCCCCTGTCAACAAAGCTGGTTTCTCTTAACTACTGAATATTATTTATGACCTTTGTATCAGACCAAGACATCCTAGATGTAGATCAAACATCTGGGAAACCTCTTTAAAACTGTGTTACAGTAAGTGAACATTTTCCAAACGCTATACACAAAGTTTAACCACCAGATGCTAAAACATTTCTGAAATCTAGATATACTACTGAAATGTACTTTATTTTATATTATTAAATATAAAAACAATATAATGTTATATGTTGCAATAACTATACCACTGGTCATCAATACACAGTGAATAATTGTCATTTTAGGCAGATTACTTTTCAGCTTTGTAACTAAGCATATAGAAATCACAAAAATATGTCATGTTGTATTCGGCTAGATGACGCTTTCTCCACAGTGGCACACACACTGAGCTCTGAGGCAACATAATACATGGGGGGACACATTGGAAACACTACTGATGCAACTCATTCTGTTAGCCGGGGCGTTGCTCACATACCTGGAAGAAGACAAAGCCACACAGGCCCAGCACTCGTCCCTTCATGGAGCGGTTGAAGTAGCCCTTCCTCCAGAAGTAGGCGGTGGGGAGGATGTATGCCAAGCCGACCAGACGGCCCCACATGCGGTGGCCCCACTCCATGTAGAAAATGAACTTGAACTCGGTGAGAGTCATGTCATGGTTCATTCTGTGAGAGATAACATACCTTACTTAGGCCTCATGCTATGCTTATAGCAAACAACGGAAGCTTGCTTGGAGGTCTGTTTTAACATCAAAACAACTCTACGTAAACAATAATCAGTGCAATGATCAAATCTGACACTTATTAGCCACTACTGAAGAAATGGTTTTAGTCATATTTGTAGCATCGTCATGCTGACATTACTTTCCAGAGGCGAGGAGACTTACATTTTAAACTCTGGGAATTGTTGGTATTTGGAAAACTCTGCTTCCCATTCTGCCTGAGATTGTGGAGGCTTCATCTCTTTCACTAAATGCCAGTCCACCATCGAGAGGCCGGATTCTGTCAATCTGTTTTTGCAGACAAAAAAAAAAAAGACCTTAACGCAAGCAATTAGTATATCATTTGTGTATGTGAGAAACGTATTGGTGAACATACTATTAACAGTTTGAACCAAAACCTCATACACAGATAAATCAAAATGCGCTGGACCATTTAACCAGTAAGTATTGAGTATTGCGATGGGTTTAAAAGTAATAAAAGGCAACACATGGCTGACAACTCACCTGGTTACCCCACCTAAGACGACCGCCCCCAATACCAATCCACTGCAACCAACCAGCCATTTTCCAACAATGCGATTTGTGGCAGCGTTAGGTACGGTTACAGAGGCTGCATGAACGGCGCCTGCTTCGGCAGTTATTGTCGATGTGGTTTGCCCTCTCTTCGGCACCCATTGTCGTAAATGTGTCCGCTGGAGGGAAACAGAGAGACCAGAGGAAAACTTGATGAGATGCTCAAATCTTCATCATCTCCATTGCTTACGTGACAGGACGTCACGTAACAGCACTTTTCATAACATTGCAAGGCAGGTTACATATGTAATAGTTCAGGATATGACCAGCAATACCTACAACACAATTAACGTTAGTTATGCCAAAAATTACATATTTCCCACTGTATCGTTATATTCTCTTGACGTTATTTGCTCACTAACTTGTCTAATAAATATGAACTTTGAAGTCTACTGTTATCTTTATTAACTTGGACAACTGGTACATTGTTTCCATGAAGCAGTATAACACAATGTCATTACACAAAACCACACATCTAACGTCCTGGCTAACAAGATGTTTAGGCAATTGCTTCGTTTGTGTTCATGAGGCACATGCAACGCTACTGGTAGTATGCCACCCAACTAGTTAGCCTTAGATGCTAGCTACCCCGGCATAATCTTTGATGGAGGATTGTTAGCGTACCTGGCTTTGATTAAATCCTCGTCCGGCGTTACGACAGCCACACGATACCACGAACCTTAACGATGGGAGCAGCATCATTTCCTGGTTTCCAGATAATTTTGAGGATGGTGTCCTAACAGTTACCACTCAAGCAACCATGATAGCTGTCTAGCTACCTTACTTAACCAAGATGTCAACTTTGACCCTGTGACGTACGATGGACAGAGAAAAAGAGAAAAAAACGAGAAATTACTACGTGCTTTAAAATATTATTACATGAATAACATTTAAAAGCGATATTTTGAATTGACCTTGATTGCATGAAAACTGAATTGAGGAAAAATGCTGACTAAAATGTGTGACGTGTGACGTTCACTGATGTTGTTGTCACGTGATATGGAATCTTCTTCGACCTCTACTTGTGTTACATATTATCGACCTTATCACTACTGTTTCCAGCTCTGTAGACCTCTGCAACTGTAATTATCGGTTAGCAAAAATATCCCTACAGAAAATATATTGCGGACATATTTTACTTTTTATTTACCACCTAATTTTTTAAGATATCTTACCTGGGTTCAACAGAAATAATAGACTGGTATAAACCTAGCCAATATGTAATTTTTTTTACCGAATATTAAGTGATATATATCTAAAAATTTGCACTTTTTTATACTGAAAGCCAAACAAACGCGCCTAGTGGGGTTAAAGGTGACGTCGCGGGCGCACATTGCCGCTAGCAGGTAAACTTTTATGTTGAGAAAGGGTAAACGCTTCAAATGGCGTTTTGCCTTTTAATGTTGAAACATTTATTTGAAAATAATGTATTCCCTCCAAAAATAATGACTTTAAATGTTTTTACAACGAACCAGCACGCCATAACTTTGCTTAAGCAATGTGATGGTCCCATTAATGTTGCTCGACATTTGTTTGGTTAGCTAGTTAGCTAACATTTGTTTACTTTGCAAGTAATCACCATTGTATCCCGCTACATGCATTTAATTACATTGGCTGCATGCTATCGACAGAACAGTACATTCTGAACTGAAATAAATCTTGATAAAATATTGACTTGCCACAACTCACTTGTAACTGTTAAAACTGCTCAGTACGCTAACCAACAGATGAATGTAGTGACACCTTGCGAGACGTGTAGATTCGAATATGGTATGCTTAGTCTTTAGTGAGTTTTGATACCTATGTTATGCACCATATGGTTGTTGCACTGCTGACGGTCACCCTCTCATTTTTAGGATGTCAGACGGCTTCCTCATGGAAGTGTGTGTAGACTGTGTGGAGTCAGCCATTAATGCTGAAAGAGGAGGTAATGTCAGCCTGAGTATTAACTTTTTTCTCTCGTGTGTTAGGCCGTCAAATCTTCAGAATGTCAGGGGTTTATTACTCAGTATCTGACAAATGAGTACATTCTAGAAAAACAGCTAAGTCAGTCAACATTCAGATTTGGTGGAAATCATGCATAGCTATTTACACAACTATACTTTATATGTTTATATATATATATATATGTTTGTTCTTGCTATTGCCAAATAAAGGAGCGGGTCGCATTGAACTTTGCTCCAGTCTACTAGAGGGAGGAATAACACCTAGTGTTGGTGAGTACATTGTTTCTGAACATTACATCAGCTATTACACCCCAAATGACATAAGTCAACTCCCCAACTAACATGTAAGCATTTTGTAAGTGTGGGATTCAGTTCCCTTTTCCTTTGAAGAACATGGAAGGTAGTTTATAGAAGTCCATACATTAATTATGGAAATTGCTTTGAATGCACTTCACAGCAAGCTGTGGTAAGGAAGGTTGAAGTATTGAACCTAAATACATAATTGTGTTACATGAGTTGCCTATCCCTACAGGACTGTTGCAGGTGGTGAAGCAGTATGTCCGTATCCCTGTTTACGCTATGATCCGACCCCGTGGAGGAGACTTCCTGTATTCAGACCGTGAGGTCGAGGTGATGAGGAAGGATATTGAGATGATGAAGAACCACGGGGCGGATGGACTGGTGCTTGGAGCCCTGACTGAGGATGGGAGGGTCGATGCGGAGCTCTGCATGGAGTTGTTAGGTAAACTCCTGCACTACAGCCTGCTATGGTGGTTGGAACCTTGGCGTCTGTCCTGATTGGAATTGGCACATCTTCCTCTGGCCCCTATCCCAGTAGATGACTGGAGGTGGAAAAATGTGGGATTTTAATGTAAAAGTGTTGATCTGGGTTTGATCAACTTATGCTACATCTGTGCCCCAAGCTACGCTTGTAATGTAACGTTGTTCATTTCATAGCTTTCGAGCCCCTACTCAAGCTTCAGACAGTTAATGCAGAAGATACAACTTTTACATTCTTTGGAATGCCACTCTCTAACTCCCTATTTTGTGGTTGTTTCTTTCATTTGTAATCTTCTTTTGTGGTTGTCATTGGCCTCTTTGATTTCTTTCAACAGCGGCCAGCCGTCCTCTGCCTGCCACATTTCACAGAGGTAAAAGGGAGGAGTCTGAGCGACACCAATTCATCTGTTACTTCACACACGATATAAACATCATCTCTCACCCCCGTTGCTAAACTCAGAACTGTGAACACATCACACCTGTCCTTTGTACATCACCTTTGTGCCTGGGGGAGCATGTGTGTAAGAGGTATTAACGGCCCTCCTCCCATCTGCCATCCATTACAGCCTTCGACATGGTCCATGATCCTGTCGTTGCCTTGGAAACGCTAATCTCGCTAGGCTTCGAACGAGTGCTGACTAGCGGCCTGGACAGCTCTGTGCTGGAGGGTCTTCCTCTCATCAAGAGGCTAGTGGAACAGGTAAGAGTTTGCCCCGGCATTTGCACATTCACCTATGATTCTTGAACCCAGTGATGAACTGTCACAATCGTACTAATACCTCAAACCTCATACCTCTGCTATGGTGGTAATCAGCAAGGCTAATCAAAAGTGTCTGATGCCTGATGCCAGCCCTCTCAGACTGAATCCCTGGACATTTTCAAGGAAGATAAAAATAGAGCTTTCAGTCGGAGAGCTTTAAGAATTTCAAAGGCATTTTTTTTAGTATGCATTTATTCTGTTTCAAAGCGCTCCTCTGAATGGCGAAAGGTTATATTAGATTCACCTCTTCTATTTGTCAACAGGCCAAAGGAAGAATAGTCATCATGCCCGGTGAGTTCACCTTGTAAATTAAATGTGTGTGTAAGTGTTCAAATGTTTGGAATCACCCAGAAATTTTGGAATCACCCAAACATGTTTTTCACAGATAAAATAGATATACTGTATAGTGAAGACACTAGATACGCAAGGCAAAATATTTATTGGTGTTTATATGCTAACATAAATTTTAACATAAATTCATCAAATTTTGTTCCCAAACCTAAAATGTATTTTGGTCAACAAAGCCGGTAAACTCACTGGACTGTGTGTGAATAGAAAATAATGTTATGGACAGATGAGAGCTGATGGGATCAAGAGGTAGAATGCATGTGAGATGCAAGAGAAAATAGAAAATGTTGAGGGGGTGCTTGATGTCTGCAGACTACTGTCAGTGAAGGATTTATACAGGGTTCCAGGAGTAATGAAGCAAAAAGGTTACCTCTAAAGGTCTTGCAGTCACCTGTGGCTGTGCTTTATTGGAGCAGGCCTTACCATGCAGCAGAACAGCAGTTTAAAGCATGCGTATGAGCTATGCAAAACCAGTGGGGCGAAGAAACAGGATGCCTTTGAAGCATTTCAACAGGAAGTCTTTCATGGACTGGCCAGCACAGTGACCAGATTTGAACCCTTTTGAGGTCTTTGCTGTTAGTTTGGGGTGAAAGAAAAAAATCAATACAATGATTTTTTTTTTTAAACAAACAATTCTTAAATGTACAAAATGATGAAAAATCGATTTCGAAGTTCACAAATACAATAATAATCATGTGCGGATGCTTTTGAGCCCTGAGTTGAACCCATCTTAATGACTTTTTCTCTCTGGAAAGCTCTGGAAGAGGCGGCAGTGGTACAGGAGGTAAAGAAGTCGTTTAGTAATCAGAAGGTTGCTAGTTCGATTCCCTGTCGAAGCGTCCTTGAGCAAGACACTGAACCCCTAATTGCTCCTGATGTGCAGTGTGCCATCAGTGTAAATGTAAAATGTGTATACATTGTAAGTCGCACATATGTAAGTCGCTTTGGATAAAAGCGTCTGCTAAATGACTAAATGTAAATGTAAATGTAAAAAGGGATTTTTAGAGACTGCTGCAGTGTACATTTGTAAGAAAGCTTATGTTGAAGGCATAGGCTGACACTTCTTTGATGAATATAAAGTTTGAAAAGGATGATAATATCTAATGAAAGTAAGGCTACGGCATTGTAATTGCTAAAGACATGGATAGACTATGATTTCTGATGAAAGTAATGCTACTATGGTGAATAAAAGCATTATTCTCTGTTAATTGGTGATTCCAGACACAAACACACTAACACACATACACACACACACACACACACCCACAGACACATAATTGAACATGGTTTGGAGAGCTGATCTAACCCTATACCCCTATAAAGGACTGAATCATTTTGTGTGCCACAGGAGGAGGCATTACTGAGCGTAATCTGCAAAGGATTCTAGAAGGTTCTGGAGCTCAGGAATTCCACTCCTCTGCTAGGTCTGGTAAGGAATCAGCCATGAAGTTCAGGTGAGGCATAAGAAAAGGTAGCGGGATGGATGATTTCTACACCATATTCCCCATACATATGAATGATGTCCTTAGAATTCTAAACTAATACTTGTTCTCGGGTCTGCTTCATTGCGCAGGAATTCCAGTGTGAACATGGGAGCTGCTCTATCTGTGCCGGAGTATTCCATAAAAGTGGCTGATGTGACCAAAGTCCGCACACTGAATGCCATCGCTAAGAACACTCTTTAGGGTGCTGCGGGCCGGTCCCCCCTGCACCCTCTGGAAGCGGGTTCTGTCCTTAAGGAGAACGAGGATGGAGAAGGAGTGTCATGCAAATCAACAGTGAGATGATGTCTTAGGGGGATGAAAAAGCACACCAATAAAACTTGAAATACCTGTGAAACCCTGATATGGGTAGATATGGCAGAAGACATGTTTAAAAATCAATATCGGGAAAATAATGTTTACAGGATGGTGAGGTTGTATAAAAACCCATGTCCGAGCTAGACATGACATGCGCATTAGAGGCGATTCCTCTACTTTCACACGATTTGACCATGTTCTACAAGATGGTATACATATTTTATCATGACCTGGTAGAAATTATAGATGATCTAAAACTACCTTGACAAGTCAGGTAGCTCGTATATCACAGAGAGATAGACTCTGAATAGAATATTACACGAGTGAAATAAATGTCAGTAACGCATCTTCCCCAAGATCAGTATCTATTTAATAAATCGGAACCTTTGGCCTCAGTGAGTCTGTGCCCTGTGCTGTCACTTTAGTCCTCTATCCTTTCCTGAGCTTTGATGTAAGAAGTAAAATGTTTGTTTTTGGAGGCTTTTTTTCTTTTCCCTCATTTGGAATGATTTAGATTTGTTTGCTTAGCTCATGCTGAGTTTGGGGAACCGCTGCTGAAGTGTGGGGCATGGACACGACGCCTGAATCCAGCTGTGTCATTGAGTTACCTTTCACTCACAAGCTCGTCCACGGAAAGCCCCCATCTACAGTACTACACTGGTGATTCACAGTGGTATTAGAGGTGTGGGCCAGGGGATATTTCTTGATTACCTCGTCGCTCAACTCTGTACCTATTTGTTTTTATCAGTGGATAGTCTGTTAGCCACTCCCTACTGATATTGTGCTAATGGCCCTCAGGGCTAATTGGCACAGCAGCAGGTTTTTAATGTGTTCCATTTACAAATTCTGGTGGCTCTAATGTGCCAAGCAACGGTGATTCTTGTGAGACTGCTGTGTCCTTGTGTCCCCAATAGCTTTCCTTATCATTGTCTTTATCAACAAGTGTGATGTAATGATTAACTGCAAACATTGCAAGTGGGGTTGGGGGTTATGTCATGGGAACGATTTTCAAAACATCAGTCTTTATCAGATGAGAGAAAATGTTTGTTTGTTTGTTTGTTTTCGCTTTGAATGGAGGCAGTCATCTTTGCAATAAAGTATTTTTTGATATTTTTCCATTTTCAATTAACTTGCTTAATATGTGTATTATAACCACTATTGTCAATTCCCAAATGAATAGAACTCAATACAGCTACTGTTCCGTATGATAACACTGCAATTATGGACGGGATGGCTCTGAGGGGAGGTTATGAGGAGTCAGATATGCCTTGACAGCAGGGTTGGTTAAATGGGTGTGTATTTATGACTGTGGAGACCACGTGCGGATGAGTGGTGACCATGGGACTGCCCTTTGTGCATACCCAACACCACAAGATCATGTGAGGTTGGACAACACTTAACGCTCCTTTTAATGATCAAAGGACTGTTTTATATAACGACGTCACTAGCATATTTATATAAATATTATATAACCATCTTGTGTATCTTTACTATCAGCTAGCAGTGTGTGATGAGAGTATATTTGTGTTCCCTGGAAATTCAAGAATTTGGTTTGAACAGTCAGGTTCTGACTGCTGAGTTGCATTGATATGATGAAAAACGATACAGATTGGTTTTGTCATGCAAGGGTCAAGTCCCTTTCGGGACCTGGGAAGGAGTGCTAACTGTCATTTGGACACCTTATCATAGAAGGCTGCGTCTATTGGGCTTTCACTCTTATCACATTATTTATTGTTATTAGTCGTTATTTCACAGGCTTTTCAGGATTCATGGCCAGGGGAGTGTGCCCCTTGTGTCCTGTCAGATAACCATGCAGGCAGCACAGAGTGACTAAGCAAACCTGAGTATGTCAGAGTTGAAGCAGTTCTACAGGCGTGACAATGGTGGATTTTGGATGGCCTAATTTAGCGGAACTGCATTCAACTGCCCTGATTCTTTCTCTTGTCTTTTATGCTTTTTTATCTTTTTTTTCCTGATACCACTGAACATGTCTTACATGCTAAAGAAGTTGCTTTGCAGGCACACAGCGGAAGGCTGAGAATGTTATTCTGCTTGGCTTAATTGAGCACAGCCCTCTTCCCCCTTTTTTTCCCTTTTCCTGCCCCCCTGCACCCACCCACCCCACCACTCCGTCCATACCCCACCCCTCCTTTTTCGACAGGAAGGGAGTGGAAGTACTTTCACCATAGCCCCCCTTTTCGGCCCCCCCCTTCCTCACCCACACAGAGACACAGGCACACACACACATGCTCACAATCAGTGGACTTTAAACTGCTCAGTTATGAAAAGTGCACATCAGTGGATGACACACCAAGTTACTCTTCTCTGCGGGGCAGAGGAAGTTCCCTTCTTGGTCTCGTGGTTTGGAGAGAGACCGCCTTCTGTGTCCATTTGTTTATATTGAAGAGGGCCTGGATGTGTTTAACACTGCACTCCCGTTACCAGCCGAGGGAGTTTGCCACAGGATTGCCTCGCAAAACTCAAACGAGATTAAGCATTAACTCAGACACTCACAGACAACCATTGAAGGACGTGTGTGAAGTTTTCACCAGTGCGTGTTTGCATTCTTTAGAGTTTTTTATGGCTTGCAATCTCGCTGAATCACGGCTTGCGTCAGTCTTCACAAGGACCACGCTCAGGCAGGACTAGTGGACAGCTTGGACGTCAGGAGCATCACCTAGGATTCTCCCCTGTCAGAGGGGAACAAGAGGGAACATGTCGGCCGCTCTTGATGAATTCTGTGGCTCCACATTCTGGGTGAGTTGACCTCAAAATGTCACTCTGGCGGACATTGTTTTTCTGACCTATGTCCCTGTCTTCCCCTCTGTCTCTGGTAAAAATCTAACTCTCCTTTTTTACTTTTTATTTAAATGAATGTATCCACTTGTCATAATAATTATTGTAAATACATGATAATACATATGATACGAGGCATCATTGCTTATTTATATATTTGTTCATATAGGATTTTTAACTCAATTTTAAAAAGCAAGCATCTGACTAAATAAGGGTTTGAATCTGTATAGAGGCAGAACATTCAGAACTCTTTGCTTTTAATTTAATCCCACTCCATTAATGAAACAAAACAATCTCTCGTGGCTGTTTTATGCTCTATTTGTGTGGTTTATTTGGGGAAATAAATGTCTCTCAGAGTG
This sequence comes from Clupea harengus, assembly GCF_900700415.2. Taxonomy (NCBI): domain Eukaryota; kingdom Metazoa; phylum Chordata; class Actinopteri; order Clupeiformes; family Clupeidae; genus Clupea; species Clupea harengus. The sequence goes on along the minus strand of NC_045164.1, from coordinate 25,382,331 downwards.
TTTCTGTTTCTGTCTCATCCCAGTACTTGGGCTTGTGCTTTGTATTGGCAATGGACTGATCTTTCATCAGGGAAAATGTTTAAACATTTAACACATTGTGACAAGTTTTATAAAGATATGCAAAGCCCCATTGTATTCAGATGTTAGGCGAATTAAGGAATCAGGCACACACACACACAGGAGTTAAGGAATAATACAAATGAAGGAGAGGATCGTGTTGGAACCTTTGTTTGTCAAACCTGTATAATGTATACACACTCAGCCAAGTGAGGCTTTGCAGAAGTTAAAATGATTTATGATTTTTTTTTACATTTTTGTTATAATAGTCAGTGCTAGTTTAATAATAGTCAAATATTACACAAATGCAAAGGTTTTGATATTGAATAGTCATCCATTATCTTAATCATGCTTTGCTCAAGATACATTTCATGGCAGATTTGTTTTTCTCCTTTTAATCACCTGTCAGTCACATCACATTAAAACTCTAGTTAGCAGCTTGGCAGGGGGTACGAGCTTAGTCTGAGGCCGTGTGTGCTTCCCCTCAGAATGCCTCGTACCTGGACCGGGCCGACCCGGACCTGCCTGTGTGTGTGGAGCAGACGGTTCTGGTGTGGATACCGCTGGGCTTCCTGTGGCTCAGTAATCCCTGCCACTTGGCAGCACTCTTCAGAGGCACAGCCCCCAAGAGACACCTCTCCAGGCTTTATGTCAGCAAACAGGTAACTGGCCTCTGTTTTAGGAGTCCCACTTCTCCTCAGTTGTGTGTGTGAGTGAGTGATATCTGCTTGTAGCTTTTCTGCCTGTCCTAGGACAAGTGTGTGTGTGTGTGTGTGTGTGTGTGTGTGTGTTACGGCCAGCCTCGCTGACTGCAACATTGAAGACAGAAGAGTCAAAGGGCTCGTGTCTAGGGGGTTTATTTAGTTAACAAAAGACTAGAAAGACAGGTTCACAACAGTAGACATCCGTCTTGGCGTTAGGAGCAGGGCGTGAGATCACTCGGTATTAGCCACCCTTCATCCACGGCAGGACACGCTTTATAAAGGGACGACTCCGCCCCCGAACGCAGGTTGCACCTGAAACCTATTAATCAAAAGAAAAGAGCAGGCACAAAGTAAACAGAACTACATTAAAGAGGACTGTAACAGTGTGTGAGTGTGTGTGTGTGAGTTATATCTGCTTGTAGCTTTTCTGCCTGTCCTAGGACAAGTGGGAACCTTATTTCATTGCATATTTTTAAACATTTTTGACAACATTGTGAATTTCAAAAGCTATGTTTTTTTAAAAGACTCACATTTAAACTCTCATGTACTATTTAAAACCCTGTAATGGTTTAGGATCTGTGGTTAAAGTTTTGCCCTTTTGTGGTGGTATCTATGCATAGATCCTGGCTGGACTCTTATTTCTAACAGCCGTGGCCGGGCTTGCCGTAACTCTCGGTGAGGATTTTGGTCCCAATACTGACTCCACAACCAATGTGAAGAATGCAGCTGTCTTCTACACCAACCCTGTGCTATTTGCCGTCTCATGGGTAAGCCAGTCTAGACCAGGCAGAGTGTCCCTTACCTTTGGGAATGTGTCACAGAGCTAAAGAACTATGTTTGGACCCCTTCTCTTGACTGTTCAAGAAACTGCATAGCCGTAATGTGGGTATCTTTGTTCCCAGATCCTGGTGATGGTTTACCACGAGAGCGTGAGACGCACACACATGGCCGTCGACTCTAGCTTGCTCTTCTTCTTCTGGATGCTGCAGGTGGTTTGCGATACATTCCCCTTCCAGACACTCCTTCGGAAGGCACTGCAAGAGGTAAGGAGGGTCCCAAACAAAACACAGCACCCCCAGACAGGCCCCCCCCCCTCATTCCACAGGCACGCCTTCAGTGTTGTTGTTTGTGTCTCGGCAGGGGGGAGTCTCAGATCTTCAGTGTTGTTGTTTGTGTCTCGGCAGGGGGGAGTCTCAGATCTTCCACGCTTCTGCTTGTTCTACATAGCCTATGGCCTGCAGCTCATCTCCCTCGTTCTCTCTGGCCTCGCTGATGTACCGCCTGAGGTCGAGGATGTGGTGAAGAAGGTAGAGTGTTGATGTGCAGTTACTTTATTTAACTGGCTCTTTATATTAGTTTATATAACTGGCTCTCCCTCAGTGCCTTCAGCTCTCGTTCTTTATACCCACTCTACCGTGTCCATCTCTTCTCCTGTAGAACCCGGAAGCAGGAGCAGCATGTCTCAGTAGAATCACATTTAACTGGTTCAACAGGTAAGATCCTCAGTGAAGGTTTGGATGTCATTTTAATAGCCTCAGAGGCTAAATCTGGCAGCAAGATCTGCAGAAAGAGACGTTTGCATATTTGCTTGAAACTATGTACTGAATACATACATACACATACATACATATACAGATATCTGCTGTGTGTGTATATATATATATATATTAGTATTAGTAATAGCCAATGGTTCTTTTGTTGCATAGCATGGTCTTCAAAGGCTTCAAGAGGCCTCTGGTTCAGGAGGACCTGTGGGATTTGAGTGACAAGGATGCCACCCGCCACATCTATGAGGGGTTTGACAGAGTGATGACAGGCGAGCTGAGCAAAGCTCGGCACAGGTTTCAGAAGCAGCTCAAGAAGAGGAAAGCCAAACAGAAAGAGGATCCCCATCAAAATGGCCTTTCAAAAGGTGTCAGCCAGGATGTTCTAGTGATGGTAAGACATCTAATGTGCTAATATAGCTAATGTGCTGATATAGCTAATGTGCTAATATAGCCAAATTGCTAATATAGCTAATGTGCTAATATAGCTTATATGTTCAGACGGCCGCTATGTCTAAGGTAATCGCAGTCCATTTCAGCAGCATGTCTAAACAGAATGTTCTCTAAAGAAAGAAAAAAAATAGTTGAAAATCTGACCTGTTAACTTATGTTGTGTGTCTCATTTCCTATAACTCAGGAGGAAAAAGGTGCCAGCAAAGACAAGAAGAAAATCAAAGAAAAAAAGAAAGATGATAAAACATCGCATCCAAATTCATGGCTTGTACCAACCATGGCGAAGGCATTCAAATGGATGCTCATCGAGTCTGCTTTCTTCAAATTACTGTATGACCTTCTGGCCTTCGTCAGCCCCCAGCTGCTCAAGTGAGTGATACATGTGCTTAATGTCACACCTCAAAGATTCTGAGAAGACTTCAGTCCGATAGTGTTTTGTGTAAGGTCTGCATGACTTATCCTTATGAAAGTCAATGTTGGGTGCACAAAGTTGACCTGGGCTCAGGGTTGCATGAGATCATAGATCAATAATTATCCTACCCACGTTTAGTGCGTTGACTTTAAATAAATGATTGACTCGGCACATGACAGGTCATTGTAAAAGCTGAAACGTACAATATTTACATTTGACTGTAGTTACACAGATAGCACGTAGAAAAAAAAATCAAATCCTCTGGTTGTCAAACAGTAAGTTAAATGACCAGTTTGACTTCCCAGGTTGATGATCACCTTCACCCAGGACACGTCCATCTACGTGTGGCAAGGCTACCTGTATGCCATCCTGCTGCTGCTGGTGGCAGTGGTGCAGTCCGTCTTCCTCCAGCAGTACTTCCAGCGCTGCTTTGTGCTGGGCATGAAGGTCCGCACAGCACTCATGGCAGCAGTTTACAAAAAGGTACCTCCTGTCATCTTTCACCACTCGTTTAATGTGCATTATCTACCCCCACCCCCATTCAGCACTTAACCTTTCATTTTTAAATGACACTTTCAAGTGTTTCATTTTTAAAATAGCACCCCTTAGAGACGGCTCAGTGATGGGTGATTATCTCTGTGCACATAAGAGGTATTTGGTCATGTACTCCAACCTCCTCGTGAACAACAGCAGTAGTATTATTGCATTAACTTTGGCGCTTGTCCACCAGGCCCTAATTGTGTCTAATGACACGCGTCAAGAGTCGACGGTGGGCGAGACGGTCAACCTGATGTCGGCGGATGCTCAGCGCTTCAACGACGTCACCAACTTCATCCACCTTCTGTGGTCGTGCCCTCTTCAGATCGCCCTCTCCATCTTCTTCCTGTGGCAGGAGATGGGCCCCTCCGTGCTGGCAGGCCTGGGTGTCATGGTCCTCGTGGCTCCCATCAATGCCTTACTGGCCATCAAGTCCAGGGATCTCCAGGTAGCTCTCCCTCAACATCGCCTCCTCTTAGATAAGGACTCAAAGATTCAATCACGTTTCAAGCCCATGGGATTTTCCTTCAGCAGTGATTTAAGAGTCTCGCACGATTAGCAATTACAAAGTATAGTGGAGCGAGTCACTAGCAAAGATCACTATTGAAGAACTGCTGAGGGTCAAGGTGACCAATTCGAGAAATTGTGTGACTCAAATACACAGCGCTCCCTTTGCTCCGGGCTTTATCCTGTTTGGTCTTCTAGAAGAGAGAGCATTCATACACAGCGCTCCCTTCATTCAGGGCTTTATCCTGTTTGGTCTTCTAGAAGAGAGAGCATTCATACACAGCGCTCCCTTCATTCAGGGCTTTATCCTGTTTGGTCTTCTAGAAGAGAGAGCATTCATACACAGCGCTCCCTTCATTCAGGGCTTTATCCTGTTTAGAAGAGAGAGTCTGTAATCCTTGCTCACCAAGGGCATGTGGCTCAGCCTTAATGAGAACGGGGTACTCAGAGGCTTCTACTACCTCTTGTATTTTCTGTTGTCTCCGTGTACTGTAGAATGATACGTTTTCACAGTCCGTCCTTTGCTCTTTACCGATAGTACATCTCGGTAAGAACGATATGTTTCTGTATTGTGGCTCTTGTGTTTCGGAATGCATGTGACCAAGAAGTTGAAATAATGTTGCTTCCCTTGATGCATGTGCAAATCTTCAGCTGACTTTCACCTTTCCAAATATCATGTGCTGGGGAAACTAATACCACATCTCTCTTCTGAACTCTGAAACCATCTTCCTGTTTCTTCATCTTATTATTCAAATATCATGTGCTGGGGAAACTAACCTCTCATCCCATGACCCCTGCACAGATTTCTATTTGTCTCTCCGTTTCTCTCCACTCAAAACTACATGTTTTGAATGTAAACCCTTCTCCTGCTATTGTTTTCCCTCAGACCATTCATTTCACTCTGCATCTCAGGCTTTCATCCTGTTAGTTCTGAGGATCTCTTCCCTGTTAGTCTGATAATTGTAGCAAGTCTGTGTTGTACATTTCACCGCATTTACAGAGGAAGATATGCTGCAATAGCCAGTGAAAAAGACCTTGAAGTTAAAACCTAACATATACAAACCTAACACAATTCTGTGTCTCTTTCAGACCGAAAACATGAAGCTGAAGGACAAACGCATGAAAATGATGAATGAAATGTTGAATGGCATCAAGGTAAGAAAAGCAGTCCCTTAAACATCCACACAGAAATATTTTCTCTTAAAAAAGTGCTGAAGACAGTGGAAAAACATGAGGAAGGAATTATTATGCGGTTTGCTTGACCTTTATGTGTAACCATGGTTGCGATGGTAGGCTGAAAGACTTAAATGAAATTAAGTGCTGTCATGCTATTATTTTTAAATATTCAACACTTTGTGGAAAAAAATTACTAAACAATTGTAATTCAATTCAAATATACTTCCTTTGTGTTGATTCTATTAATACAAAGCTCCAGTCTTAGGAAGACTGCGATTAATTACCTCAAATTGTGCGATTAAATAGTTTCACTTTTACTCGATTGACAGCACTACAGAAATAACTTTTATTATGACTTTCCACCTGCAGTTTCTGTTCCGAGGCTTAGTCCAGGTGTGCTACACCCCATACATCCATTTTGTTTCCCTTTCCCCCGCTCTCCTGCTGGCTGGCCTTTAGGTTCTCAAGCTGTATGCCTGGGAGCCGTCCTTCGAGGCGCAGATCCTTGCCATCCGAGACAAGGAACTGGTGCTGATGAAGAAGATTGCTTATTATTCCTCCGTCGCCACCTTCATCTTCAGCACCGCCCCAGCTCTTGTAAGTTTGAAACCATAGAGGAGTATATTTATCTTTGTCTGTTCCTGACATTATCTATAGTGGTGTGTCTATTTGTATTTACAAATAAAATAAATTATAGAGCAAGTTTGGTTTTATGAAGCCATGTCCATGCATTGTGATCATATTGTGCTCTATAATTTATTTTATTTGTACATTTCTTTCATTTAATTTGTAAATGATGAAAGAGGCTGTAACTTAATAAATGATTCCCCCATGGCTCTAATATTTGGGATTTGTCCCACATCTGTTTTTTGATTGTTGAAAATATGCTAAATTTGACATTTCCATTCTGGAGCCACCTTTACAAGCCTGTGGCTGACAGATTAGATCACGTAAGGCCTTGGAGCTGCAAAGACACCCACACTCGTTTGTTTTACAGCAGGAAGACAAATATTAGTTGGATCATTTTTGAGCACTGGAGGATCAATATTTCTGAACAAAAAACTCAAGATACACAAAGATATGCAAGACATGCAAATTTAGCATATTTTCAACAATCAAAAATCAGATCTGAGACACATGGTGAAATACAAAAAGTTCTATCAATTCCCATGAAAAACACAATCTGGTGTATAAATAAAAAATAAATAATAATAAAATAAAGAAACAAGCTTCTTCTTTTCAAACTGTCATTACTGGATCTGACTGTCCTTTTGTGTTTATTTATAGGTTTCCCTAGCAACGTTCGCTGTTTTCGTCTCAGTCAGTTCAGAGAACATTCTGGATGCTGAGAAAGCTTTCACCTCCATATCACTTTTCAACATCCTTCGTTTTCCTCTAGCCATGCTTCCCATGCTCATTGCTGGCATGGTCCAGGTACAGAACTATCCATCCACACATTTAAACACTGACACACACGACACACACAAAGCAAGATCTAAACAAGCAATATGGATGACCTTCTGCCATTGCCACATGTTTAAACACTGACACACACGACACACACAAAGCAATAGGGAGAACTTTCTGCCATTACAGTTTTGTACTGAATTGAATGCAGTGTGTTTTTAACCTTTAAAATGCAGTGTGTAATGTGTTCATTATTGAAACCTAGCACCATTGACCAACCCTTATAATGAATGCTTCTGTTAATGTGTGTGTAGCAGGTTGTATCATTATTAATTTCTATAATGAGAAACCTGTAATGATGAATATTTAATCAAATTCACCCTGTACCAGAGACATGAACTGAGCATTGGCTTGGAAGCAAGAGTAACTGAAAGATAAATGTGTATTAGTTGGACTTTTCTGGAAAAAGATGTTAGTGTTTTAGTAACATGACATACTCATAAAACGATCTTAATCCAGACTACAGTATCTAAAAAACGTTTGGAGAAGTTCCTGGGCGGAGAGGACCTCGACAGCAATGCTGTGCACAGCGACCCAAGCTTCAGTACGTATAGAAAGACATGCCACATCACCTTTCCATAGGAGTTCACAAGATTATGATTTATAAGAGCTTACACCTCAGAAAATGCGCAGTTCATAGAAAATTCTTGCTTAAAAATGTCAAAGGATAGAAGAAATTCCTATCAGACTTGCAATCTTCAAAATGGCTGATCAAGCAGGCTATTGATGCCCAGATGCATTATTACATGAATCTCTTTACTTTTATTCTGTTTTTTTTTTTTTCCAGGCAGTGCAATCACTGTTTCAGAAGGCACATTCTCCTGGGGGAAGGAGAGTGATCCCACCCTTAAGAAGTGAGTCCACTGTTATTTCACCTCTGCTCTCTGCCATCCATCATCAGTGAACGTGTCATTTATGTTTGTCTTACACAGTCCACTCAAAGGACGTCAAAACATAAAAAGTTTATTGGAAATAATCTTCCAGTCATTCTAGTGAAATGAACCTAATCAATCAAACAGCTTGCTGTTTTGACCAGTAGATGGCGCTCTGCTGCTCCCGTACGTCAGGCGCTTTGATCTCTGCATATACATAACAAAATTAGGTCCTTGACCTTTACCAGACATTTGCTTTGTTTGATCTCTGCTTGTTTAATGTCTGTGATGTCATTAGTGTGTGTGAGAAAGGGACAGACTAGGCCTCCCAAGCAATAACCTCTTCACCTTCAACCTGTTCTCTTTCATTTGTATTGACAGTCATTCACAGGGCACACACCGGGGGTGTGGAGAGGGGGAACAATTATCGTTATTGTGTGTGTGTGTGTGTGTGTGTGTGTGTGTGTGTGTGTGTGTGTGTGTGTGTGTGTGTGTGTGTGTGTGTGCACAGCCTGCATTCACGCTGGGCTGTCTCGCTGATGTCAGTGGGCAATCGGGGGTTGTAGGACACGGAGCGAGGTGTGTGTGTGTGTGTGCCTTTGGAGAATGTCAATTGCGAGCTCTTCACTCAGACCAACAAACAAACAAGCCAAACAAGCCATGCAAAGAACCAAGCTCTTTGAGTCGCAGTATGCGTAGCTGCCAACCTCAGTAATCATGGTCAAACAAAACAAATAGGGCTGTAGGTGCTTTGCATGATTGTGTGAATGCCTGCATGATTATGTCGTTGACAGTCTGAATGATCACCACCCCCAACTCTTAACATTTTAAAATGTCCGCCTGCTTCTGTTATTTTATTGCTGATTGCTTCTCATGTTCGACATGCAACGCTGACGTTTCTTCTCGCGCTGGAAAATGAAAATGAGATCTCAACCATGGCACTTATGTGGAGCAATTTGGTCTTCATTGTTGTGGAGCCTTGGTTTAACGTAAGATAATATATCTGGGTATTATCTGTGCACATGCCAATTCTGTGGAAAACAGTAATGCTTGAAACGAGTATCATTTCATGAAACAAGGTATGATATCTGTGTAGGCATACAGTGGTCACACGACTGGGAAACGCATCACTTCACGGGAACTACAAATGGATGTGCAATTTGTTCTCATTAGAAACATAATTGGGTGTAAAAGCGAATCATTTAGATTTGAATCGTCATCAACCAAATTATCCACAGCTGACGTCATCTTGGGAACTAGTGTTTCAAACAAACATAAATGTCTTTCTTCCTCTTCCTCTTCCTCTTCCTCTTCCTCTTTCTCTTCCTTTTCCTTTCCAGTGTATCCTTGGATATAAAGCCGGGTAAACTAGTTGCCGTGGTTGGAGCCGTAGGAGCAGGGAAGTCATCCCTGCTGTCTGCTTTACTTGGAGAAATGCACAGTAGCAAAGCTTCCATCAACGTGAAGGTAACCACAGAGAGAGAGGCTGGCTAATTACTGAGACGAGACCGCGAGAGCACAATGTTGACGTGCCTGAATTGGCTTTGAAACAGGGCATTAAGCAGCTTATCAACAAGTGATTACTTAATAGGAGGTTCGAACACGTCAGTTACATTCGTTTTCTTTTTATGCGAGTGGCATGTCTCGTACTGTCTCAAGTCTGACAGTTCGGCTAAGCATTCTGTTGAATATTTTTTTTAAATGCTTTGATAGAAGCTGAGAGCTTAGATTCATAAGTGGTTCAGTGTGCGACCCAAAGCTCGGGAAAATAAATAAGCACATATCCCTAATTTATACTTTGATTAAAAAAATGGAAAACATTCCTACAACTATTTCAATTTTACTGCTTCATTTTTGATCTAGTGCTGCTTCCATTATAATCTCTCGCTTCCACCCCCCATCTGCAGGGCTCAGTGGCATATGTACCCCAGCAGGCCTGGATCCAGAATGCCACACTCAGGGATAACATCCTGTTCGGGTCCGAGCTGGAGGAGGGCAGGTACCAGCATGTGCTGGACGCCTGCGCCCTGAAGCCAGACCTGGAACAGCTCCCGGGTGGAGACCAGACAGAGATCGGGGAGAAGGTGAGGTTTTGACACACACACACACACACACACACACACACACACACACACACACACACACACACACACACACACACACACACACATACACAGACACAGACACACACACACACAGACACACACACAGACACAGACACAGACATAGACACAGACACACAACCACACACACACAGACACACACACACACACACACAGACACACACACACACACACACACACATGGGTAATTTTTTTAAAAGGCTTTATGCTAATAGTATCAACACATATTTAAAAATGCACCTGGGCGTATGAGAGAGAGAGAGAAAGAAAGAGAGAGAAAGAGAGCACCCTGAGGAAGGCTCTGGGAGCATGAAACGCGTAAGTGCTTTTTAAAATACGCACCCATTAGAAAAGTGCCTGGGTTCTTTTCTTCTATTTGACAGCCTTTAATATTTTTTCGACCCTGTCATGACCATGTGTGCAATTAACATTATTCTGAGTTGCCTAACAGTCTTGGCCATTTTCTCTAAATACATGTTTGTTCGCACGCAGAGTGAACTTTTTCCGGTAAATAATCATTACATTGATTTATCTTCTAATTGTGCATGCTGGGCCATTCAAAAGCCAAAGCACTAGTGAAATGAGCAACTTGCCCTTGGGATCCAGGTGAAATGAGCAACTTGCCATTGGGATCCAGGTGAAATTAGTGTTTCTCTTTGTTTATCTGAGGCACGAATGCCCTAGTTATGAAATACCAGCTTATGTAAGCTTTGTAGTTCTCTTTTCATAAACGTGTTTGCGCAATGGACCATTGGGCAGCTGTGGCTACTGAGGTAGCTTACCACCACTGGTATGACTGTGTATGAATGACTACTGGACTCTGGACTGTAAAGCGACTTCGGGTATATAGAGAAGCGCTATATAAGATTGAATTGATTGATTGATTGATTGTCAGAGGACAGGACAGAGGTAATTTCGAGTTCAGAATTTCAATTTGATAATTTCATAAATTCAACACATGCTCATCGTGCAGATTCGTTCCAAGTCTTTCTCTCTCTTTTTTTTTTAAAGACTCTGTAATCAACCTGCATCTCCCTGTCAGACTAGGAACAGTGAGCCGGCTCATGGTGGATTCACTGCTGCAGGGGAATTAGAAGGTGCCCTCTAAGCGCTTCTCCCACTCTGTGTAACAGGGCATCAACCTAAGTGGGGGACAGAAGCAGCGCGTCAGCCTGGCCAGAGCCGCCTACAACAGCGCAGACACCTACCTGCTGGACGACCCGTTGTCGGCTGTGGACTCGCATGTTGCCAAGCACCTCTTTGAGCAGGTCGTCGGGCCAAACGGACTTCTGAAAGATAAGGTGGGTCGCTCAGTGCCAACGCAATCTCAAGTGCTGTTGAAATTCCCATTCAGTGTGTTGAATGGTATGCTGTCTACACAGTGTACACCCCACAGGGTATTTAATTGAAAAATGTGCTCTGTAGTTTATGTCTCATTGTGAATGAAACACAATGTTTTCTTTGTAGTGTATCCTTCATAGTGGACCAATTGTAAAGCTTTCTGCATAGCATGTACTAGTGTATTCAGCAGAGAGTCTCTCCACAGTGCCAATCTATGTCTCCATTCTTATCTTTGGTTCTATCTTCTTTCCATGGATGTAGCGAGGGGTTTCGATTTTGAGTGGCTCATCAGAACAAATACCAAAATCAAATATGAACTCTGTCTACAATGACTTCTCTGTTCTTCTCCTCTGTTCTCTTCCACTTGCCTGTATCTTGTCTATATCTCCTCAGACAGTGAGAGCTCTTGAAATGCGGTTGTATCGCTGAATGTAAAAAAAAAAACTAAAAAAAAACAGCGTACTTGCTTTTGTTCCTGCAGACCCGGATCCTGGTGACTCACGGCGTCAGCTTCCTGCCTCACGTTGATGAGATTATGGTGCTGGTGGACGGGCTGGTCTCTGAGGTGGGCTCCTATGAGAGCCTGAAGGCCAGCGGAGGGGCCTTCTCCGAGTTCCTGTTCACGTATGCAAAAGAGGAGAACAATAAGTCGTCAAAGGGTGGGTTCCGTTAACCGTGCTTTCTTTGTACCACGCAAGGAAAGGATAATGTAGAAGAAAAAAAAATCATATGAGAAAAGGAAAAAGATAGAAAGACTGAGAAGAACAAATTGATGAATTTCACTACTGCCTCAGTTGTAAGCCCTGAATGTCACTGTAATATATGAAAGTCCTTGACATTTAAGCACTTGCAGAATTAAAGTAACTATGATTGCTTTAATGTTGAAAAGTCAAGAAGCGAATTAACTGATTAGACAAGTAAGACAGCGACAGGACTGTATCAAAGGATTCAATTCAGAAAATAGCTTGATAAGATGTTCACCTCTCAACTAGCATACGTGTAGAATAGGTTAGCATGTGCACAATGTGTATGTGCATTGTTGAGAACAGGCCTTATAACAGCCGATTATAGATGTGTATGTGCATTGTTGAGAATAGGCCTTATCACGGCCGATTCTATCTGGTTGGCTATTTTTGGTCTCTTTCTTTCCACCCACGTTTGCTTCCTGACACTAGCATACGTGTATGTAAGCTTCTCATAAGAGCCGTCCCTTGCATTAGACATAGTGGTTGGAAGCCTTTTGTTTTTAATAGACCAGAGTGTATGTTCTATCTTTATGGGTATGTGTCGCAAAGTAGCTTGCTTTTAAACGAAAATGAATCGCACTGCTCTGTAACAGAAGGGGCACAGAAGCCCTTTCCATGTCCTGTACTCTGTGACTCGTTAACATGTAAATGTAAAACATGCATTAGCCTTTTTTACCAACTTCCACATTACCAGCTGTAGCCTCTTTTATATTGACTTTAAATTATCTCTCTCTGTGTGTATCTGTGTGCGCCCGTGTTTGTGTGTGTGTGCGCGCGTGTTTGTGTGTGTGTGTGTGTGTGTGTGTGTGTGTGTGTGTGTGTGTGCATGTTCTGTGATCAGATGACTCTGAAACTGAGGAGGTGGACATAATCCCTGAGGCTCAGGATCTCCAGGCTGATGTCCCTCCTGAGGATGTGGTGTCTGTGACCCTGAAACGGGACAGCAGCCTGCGCCACAGCCAGAGACACACTCAGCGCAATGGCAGGTTTGTCTCACAGATGCACACACACACACAGACACACACAGACACATAGACACATAGACACACACAATCACACAAACACATGTGTGTGCACACATTCACACTGACTTTGATACAATTGTGTGGGTCTTTCTCACACACACACACACACACACACACACACACACACACAATCATACAGACACAGGCATAAAGACGAGATTTGGCAACAGAGACATAGGTCTCTAACACAGTATGGAAAAACTCATAGCATGTCATACTTAATATGTACATAATATGCTACAAAAACAACACAGTGTAAATAAACTGGCTCTTCATACTGGGCATGGTTCATTTTGAACACAGTTATGCCAGGGCAACATGTCTTTAAAAAGGAGAAAAACAGTTCACATGTGTTCAACACTCAACATGTGGCTAATTTTGAACACGGTTATGCCAGGGCAACATGCGTTTAAAAAGGAGAAAAACAGTTCACATGTGTTCAACACTCAACATGTGGCCCAAATATAGGTCAGCACAAAACCAGCAACAGACCAGCACTGCCCTAGAAAACCAATCACTCCCGATGTGCAGGTTGGCACTGCGACAGTAGCCTCTGCCATCGGTGTATGAATGGGTAGATGTCTAAGGCATTCATCTGTAAAGCGCTGTAGAGTGCTCTATACATTGAAAAGTGCTATAGAAATGCAGTCCATTTACCATACATTACGATCAAGCACAATGATTGCCTTTTAATCCTCCCTGACTTAGTCATTTACGTGTCAGCACAGACCAGACAACCCCCCCCCCCCCCTAAGGCATAGTCACAACATTCCAAACAGGGTTAATCAGCAACGTTCAGGGCTGTCTCGACATGAAAAGGCAGTGCAGTGCATCCCATCGACATCAAATGAAGGGCCTACCACCGAAATAAACAGTGTTCTTGATGAGAGTCACAAGGAATCAGCCTCTGGCAGCATGAGACAGCGTGGCAGCTGGCAGCCCCTGCTATGACAGTCCTCCGTCAAGGAAAGCTAGTTTTGAGAGAGTGAACTCCTAGCATTAAAGTTTCTAGTCTGCTGCCCTCTAAAAATCTCTCGCAAACAGGTGAATCACTTGAATGTGAATGAGGTCAAGGACTTAGGAAATGAACCAGGACTTAGGCACAAACTGACAAACATTTCTCTGCAACAGCATCTGAGGCACACAGCATCATTACATTCAAGAGCAGCAGCATCTGAGGCACACAGCATCATCACATTCAAGAGCAGCTCCCCAGATCCAGTGTTAATTCTCTTGATTTGGCCCTGAAAAGAACTGGATCTGAGTAGGTTCATGACAGTGTTTCTCCAAAACTACCATATATTCAACTGTGAACATATGAACACTATGTAGGGGACACTCTTTATCAACATATATCACAACAGAATTCTTCAGTAATTCTTCATTCAGGCCCGCTGCCTTAAAAGTGAATATGTACAGATCAACCTACTGCGCCTCTCTGTTCTTAATCACCCGTGTGTGTATGTGTGTGTGTGTGTGTGTGTGTGTGTGTGTGTGTGTGTACGTTGGTGGAATGAGCTGCCTAGCACTACCAGAGCAGGAGCGTCCCTCTCTACCTTTAAGAAGCTCTTGAAGACCAAACTCTTCAGAGAGCACCTCCCTTCCTAACTTGCACTTCTACTAGTACTTAACTTGCACTTGCAGTAGTTACATTCCTACACTTTTTTCTATTTCTTATGTAAAATAGTATTTATTGTTACACTAGGTCTCTATTGCTAAATGTAAATGTAAATGTAAGGTTCAGTCTCCAGGTGCATTATGTTATTGTGTGGCCACTGGCCTGCAGATTCGCTGGCCTAAATCGAAGCACCTGTTTGCCTATCCCATGCCATGCTCTGATCCTTATATCCAGAAATGTAACGGCCTAACTCAAATGCCATATAATCAGAGACGAATTGTACAGAAATGTACTGTACTTAGGCAGCTGCAGTCTAATTAGCTTTTAGATTTGATGCACTCTCTAGGTCCTTTGTGGAATGCCATTTAATTTCTATGCTAATGTGTTTGTGTTTCAGCATCAGGCTGAGAACAAACAGCTCTGTGTATGTCTTTCTTTTATGTGTTTGTAAACCCATTTTACAACCCCCCCCCCCCCCCCCCCCCCCACCCCCATTTTCCTTCTGTGAGGCGGCGCATTGTGTTACCTCCTGGTATGAAATGCGTTGTACAAAGTTTGATTTGATTTGATTTGATTTGATTTCAGCATCAGGCTGAGGACGAACAGCTCTGTGAAGGCTAAAAGGCCCTCTGATGAGGCCAAGAAAGGCCAGAGGTTGATAGAGAAAGAAGCTATGGAAACTGGAACGGTATGTAATCATCCTGTACTCTAATCCCCTGAAGTTCCTTCTCTGTTCCGAACACTTGATTGGATGAATATAACACAATGGATGAATATAAAAGAACTCAAATACAATTTAAATGGAAAGGAAAAAAACTCCTTCTGTTCTCCATCTGTTCTGAGTTGAAGCACACATTAAAAAAAAGAGGCTGTTGCAGTAGATCAGGTGAAAAGAGGCTGTTGCAGTAGACCAGGTGAAATGAGCTCTATTCCAAACAGGTGAAGTGGTCAGTGTACCTGCAGTACCTGCGCTCCATGGGCTGGTGCTACACCTCCATGGTCTTCCTCATGTACTTCATCCAGAACGTCGCTTTCATCGGCTCCAACCTGTGGCTGAGCGACTGGACCAATGACTCTCTGGAGTACTTTAACCGGACCTATCCTGGCAATGTGAGGGATATGAGAGTGGGTGTCTTTGGAGCTCTTGGCGTGGCACAAGGTACCGTACAGGACATTTAAACTATAGAAACAAGTGATGTTGCCATATTATGTCGTCATTTTAGATTACTCTGCAGCTATTCAACCCTTGATCAGATTCAGTCCGGAATTCAGACTGTTGCTGGACAGGCTGCTTACATTGGCAATCATTTATTGAAGACAATTTTAAGTCGATTTACTGCTTCAAAGACGTGTGCAAACTCAATATCCCCTACAAATATAGAAGTTGATTTTCAAGAAGGGTGTTTTGAGGACTGTGTGTTTAAATTGAGCAAAATAACATGCCTTCTACTCTGACAGTATATCGGTTAAGATATTTTTTGTTCTTTTAAAAGTTAATTTCATTTAGTTTTATCAAGTGCAATTAAACAATCCAACTTCTAATATTTGGTACATTACAGGCATATATGTCTGTGCTGGTGATGACTCAGTCCAAGGGGTAATAATAAAGATGAGTCGAGTGAGTCATGGGGATTTCTTGTTGATGACATGAAATTGCAGACCACTAGTGAATCAGGGTCAAGTGTGTCTGATTAACACCTCTTCAGGAATTCCTCTCTAACACCTTTTCATCTAAAATGACGGTCTGCCCAAAACAGCCTTCTGACTTCTCCGACTTTGGTGTGATTTCCCGCCAGGCATCTTCATTTTCCTGGGGACTCTTCTGCTGGCTGACGGAGCCGTGTCGGCCTCGCGGATCCTGCACTCGCGCCTGCTGGCCAACGTGCTGCGCGTGCCCATGATGTTCTTCGACACCACGCCGTCCGGCCGAGTGGTGAACCGCTTTGCCAAGGTACTCTAGAGAGAGGGGCTGATCCTGGCATGTGTATGGATATACATACACTATGTTCACCCACACCATTCATTTGACTGGGGTGTGCAAAATGGGTTATGATAGAACTTTAAACAGGGCACTTTTAGGGGGGTATGTGCATTTTTAAAAATAGGTAATTACCCCTAATTATAATACTACACTGATGATGATGAGGAGGAGGAGGAGGAGGAGGGAGATGTTGATTAAGATGATTACAATAACTATAATCATTATTCTTAGACTAATTATTATGCTTACAATTATCATAATTAAAAATAAAATAATTCCATCACCGGAGCCTTCCCTTCCTCATGAGGAAACCTGAGCGAGATCTTTTGTCTACAGAATGCTAGTTTCACTGATCTTAAGCCACACCGTCTCCCACCACAGGGTGTGAGACATGTCATCTGCCAGCTGTAAAGTCTGTCTCCCCTGCCTGCAGGACATGTTCACAGTGGACGAAATGATCCCCATGTCCTTCCGCTCCTGGGTCCTCTGCCTGCTGGGGGTGATCGGCACCTTGTTTGTGATCTGTCTGGCGACCCCACTTTTTACCGCCGTCATCGTGCCCCTGGCTGTCGTCTATTATTTTGTGCAGGTAACGTGAGGCGCCCACTCAATCCTGAGTGTCTGCAGTGTAATTCAGAACAGCACTATATCATTATGTCCTCTGAGCCTCCAAGGAGATGCAATGCCAAGACTCAGAGATTTGAGAGATTTCCTTCTGTGCACACACATGGTTTGCCATGTGCTTGTTTTCTTGTCATGAGGCATTGAGGTCGATGGAGGCATCATAAGGCTTAGGGCTGTCTGTGTGAGGAGTGAATGACACTGAAATTGAAGACTGAAAGTCTCCATCGCTGTGTTCCACAGAGGTTTTATGTGGCGACGTCTAGGCAGCTCAGGCGGCTAGACTCCGTTTCCCGCTCGCCCATTTACTCCCACTTCGGGGAGACCGTGGCCGGCCTGTCAGTCATCAGGGCTTACAGGCACCAGGACAGATTCCTCAAACACAACGAGGCAACCATGGACGAGAACCTCAAGAGCGTCTACCCCTGGATAGTCTCCAACAGGTTTGCATTCGGTCTCTTTCACATTCCTGAGGACTGATCTGCACCAGTCTTGGTTTGTCAGATCAAAAGGTGTGTTGCACTTTTTCACATTTCCGCTCAGTAGATTTAACTGTTGGTGGTGTGCCCTCTCCGTTGTGCAGGTGGCTGGCCATTCGACTGGAGTTCTTAGGAAATTTGGTGGTGTTTTTCGCTGCCTTGTTTGCGGTGGTGTCACGAGAGAGTCTCAACAGCGGACTGGTTGGGCTGTCCATCTCCTATGCTCTAAATGTAATTCACTCCATCCAGTGATTATAGTGTTTTTTTTTTATTTTAGGGCATGTAAGATTCATTTAAATTGCCTCCGTAGAAACAGATGTGGCGGGGTGGTGCACTTAGCATTAAATGGTCTCAGAGAATGTTAGGACCAGGTCTCATGCTAGTTGTTTCCGACTACGCCACTCTCACAGATGGGGTGAGAGACCCTCAGTTGAGCATACTATAATTAGGACTAGGTTCCCTGCACAGTTCCTGTCCAATCAAAAGAACTTAGGCAGAGGCCGTGGTATAACAAATATAAATACAATGTTTATTAAATGCACAGTAGTAAAATCAGATGGATGTACATCCTATTAAAATAGCAAACACTAACAACAGGGGCGTGATTGTGGGCCTAATATACCTGGGCCTTTAGCTTAGAATGGCACTTGGTTTGGTGAACTCCCAACCTGGGGAACGCTACAACACACGTGATTTAGGAATACAAATATATAACCACACCAACTCTTATCTGCATATCACATCTAAGTATCACTGCAAACATTAGGCATTGTAGGACAAACACTCAGTGCAAAGTGTAAAAATGCGTCGCCAGGTTAGTAAGCCTAGCCTAATCAAGGCTCTAAATGCATATAAACCCCCAAATAAGCACACAAAACAGCCCCTTAAACAAACAAAACAGAAAGAAATCAAACAATGGAAAACTAATAGGGGAAAAACAGTGGCAGTCGCCGGACACCACCTGCAGCAGGAAATATCCTCATTAACTACACAACCACACAGCATCAGTGCACAATGTTCTGAATGACTTAACAAAACATACCGAGGGCTGTTGAGTTTCTAACCCCGCTACTCCACGCTTGTCCACCGTCGTGTCAAGCTAAGGAGGCTGTCGCTACGTGGGAAATACACATTAAGCTACATCAAGCCATCACACCATAAAAACATGCAAACTACTACAAATATAATGAGGGTTACCAGCCTACCTGAGATCACACGGAGCCAATGCCTAAAGCGTTAGGTAAACCGCAGAACAAACAATTGCCTCCAGTACTACGTGCCAATTTAAAACTATCGCGGGTCTGAAGGAAACGGCACGTCAGCCATGGGCTGCCTAGGACTCCTGGGTCCTAAAGCTACCCGGTTACATTCATCCCCACTTTCAAAGTTCACCGTCCCGGTGACAGGGCTAGTGTTTACCATAACCTAAAGCCAAGGTCTAAATCCTACTCGGATGGCTTGATTGAACACTGGCTGGGCTGCAACCCCCAACTGGTCCTCGGAGAGTTCCTGCGTCCCAGCTGCTGAGCGAGGGAGGTTGAAAGGGTTTGCATGTTGGCCTGCTGTACTTCTAGACGTACGGCGTAAAGTTAGTCCAGAGGTTCCAACTGACTCTTGGGCCGTTGCTAATCCGTGGTCAGCCAGAGGTTGTCCTCTCATCACAGGACGGCCACCTGCACATGCATTTGTAGTTGTACTGGACGGTCCCGGTTGTGGCTCTTCGGCCTCTAGAGCAGTCTCGTCTGGTCGGGAGTTTTGAGGAGCCTGCATGACAGGAGGGACTTGGTTAAATGGGGGTAACAACTGGAAGATACCTCCATACTCACGGTGATCTTCCTCCTGGCTGTCGCCCTCTGTTGGCAAACCTTGTGCAAACTCAGCTGGGGGGGAAGCAACTACTAGTGCTGGGGGTTCACAAACAACCGCAGTTGGGAGTACTCTTAACTCTGATCGGTGGATGTTCTTCTCTTGCCCTTGGGGTCCATTGACTGGGCGGATCTGATAAACTGCTCCATTCTCATCCATATTTCTCAGTACTTCGTAGACGGTGGAATCCCAAAAGTCTTGGATTTTATGACGTCCGTGGACATGGCTTCTCTTGTAAACAAGTGTACCTGGTTCCAGGATAGTCGTCACGTTGGGTGGGTTCTGGCGCCCACGGCGCTCTGCTGCTGCCTCCAGTCGCTCCCTGGCGTGTTTGTAGACTGTGTTCAGGCGGTGCTGATGTTCCCCAATCCAGTCTCCCACAGAACTGGAGTTGGTGTCTTCCTCTGTTGTCCCCAGGAGGAAATCGATAGGCAGCTGAGCCTTCTGGCCGAACATAAGCTCATAGGGGAGTGGCCTGTGGATTGGTGCTCTGTAGTGTTGTACGCAAACAACACTTGGGGTAGGTACAAGGGCCACTTCTTCTTTTTCTCTGGGGGGAGAGTTCTCAGCAAATCATGCAGCGTGCGATTGAACCGCTCGCATTGCCCGTTTCCTTCTGGCCTGTATGGAGTGGTGCGGCTCTTTTCAATGCCATACAATTGGCAGAGACGTTTTAAAAGATCACCCTCAAAGTTCCTGCCCTGATCTGAATGGATCCGCTTGGGGACCCCGTAGGTGTAGAACCACCTCTCCGTCAGTATTCGGGCTACAGTACTGGCTCTCTGATCAGTCGTGGGATATGCTTGGGTGAATTTTGAAAACACGTCTGTCACTACCAGCACATTCTCTCGTCCATCGCTAGCTTTCTCCAGTAATGTAAAGTCTATAGCAATGATTTCCAGGGGCCTCGAGGCAAAGAGGTTGCCCATAAATGTTCTAGCTCGGGGTTGGACAGCTTTGGAGACTACGCAGCGACTGCACTCTTGGCAATACTTTTCAATGTCATGCCACATGCGGGGCCAATAACATCTTTCACGCACCAAACTCGTTGTTCGTTCTGCCCCCTGGTGGCCATGGTTGTCATGGAGGCTATTCAACACTTCTTCCCTCAAACAGAGAGGCAATACAAGCTGCAGCACTTCCCTGCCCTCACCGGGTTGGATTATTCTGCGGTACAGGACTTGCTCTTTTTCCCTTATCTTGGCCCATTGGCCTACTAGATGCCGAAACTCTACACCTGCCTTACTCCGTTCTTCTTTGGAGGGCATTCTGCCGCTCCTCCAGTAGTGCAGGAAAGGCCCAATGACAGGGTCTGAAGCCTGTAACGCTTTTAAATCTGCCTTTTGGCGGGTAGGCAAGGCCTCAATCATACCTGTAGATGCAGTCACAATAAGTCTAGTCCTAGACTCTAGGTGTCTTTGCCTGACCTCTTGTGGTATAGAAATACCGGCAACTACTGCGTCGATGGAATCTTGGGCATTTTGCCTTGAGAGTGCATCTGCATTTCGATTAGAGGGTCCAGGGCGGTACTTAATTTCAAAGTTAAACAAGGCAAGATCTGATGCCCAACGCTGCTCTACCGCGCCCAACTTTGCAGTGCGTAAGTAACTGAGTGGGATTGTTGTCTGTATAGACGGTAAATTTCCCTCCGAGCAGATATTCTCTGAATTTGTGTGTGACTGCCCACTTAAGGGCAAGGAACTCCAACTTTCTGGAGCTGTAATTTGTCATATTTCTCTCCGTAGGCCTTAAGCCTCGGCTGGCATATGCGATGGGTCTTCGCTGACCTTCTTGCTCTTGGGACAAGACTGCCCCTAAGCCAGCATTGCTGGCATCAATTTCTAATACAAAGGGCTTGGAGAAATCTGCATACCCGAGAACAGGAGCACTGACCAGAAGCTCTCGCAATTTTGCAAAACTCTGTTCGCATTCTCCACTCCAATGCCCTTCCAGTGTCTTCCTGCCCCCAGTTCTTGGTTTCTTTCTACTGCCTTCAAGCTCTGCCACCAGTTGGTGTAATGGGGCAGCGTACTGCGCAAAACCGTTCCACAAAGCGCCGGTAATACGAGGCAAAGCCTAAGAAGGAACGCAGTTCAGCAGTAGTAGTAGGACGCTTCCATTCAGCTACCACTTTGATTTTATCTGGGTCTGTTGCTACTCCCATGGCCGAGATTACATGGCCTAAATACCTCACTTCCTGCTGAAAGAAGTGACACTTCTTCAATTTTAGTTTAAGGCTTTGCTCCTGGAGGCGCGCCAGGACAACTTCTAACCTTTGCAGATGTTCTTGGAAGGAAGAGGAAAAAATAATGATATCATCCAGATACAGCAAGAGGGTTTGCATACTCTGATCTCCAAATATGCGCTCCATCAACCTCTGAAAAGTACTTGGAGCGTTACAAAGTCCAAAGGGCATACGGTTGAACTCAAACAACCCGAAGGGTGTGCAAAAAGCAGTCTTTGGCTTGTCTTTCTCCGCCATGGCAACTTGGTTATACCCACTGGCCAGGTCTAGAGTACTGAACCAGCGAGCACCAGTCAAGGCGTCCAAGGACTCTTCGATCCGTGGCAAAGGATATGCGTCTTTTCGGGTCTTTGCGTTCAGCTGCCGATAGTCCACGCAAAGCCGTATGTCACCATCTTTCTTCTGCACTATTACGATGGGGGAAGAATAGGGGCTACAGCTTGGTCGAACTACATCCCTTTCTAATAGCTCATATATGTGAGCTTTGGCCTGCTCGTACTGGGTTGGGATTAGGCGTCGGTAATGCTGCCTAGTAGGCACTTCATCTAATAAAGGTATTTCATGCTCCACTAAGCGAGTACAGCCTATGTCCCAATCCCCTTGACTGAACACACCCCGATACCTTTCTAGCAGGGCCCTACACTCCTGCTCTTGATCAGAAGTAAGGGTAGGCCAGGAAAGAGCTGAAGGGTCAAGTGGGGAAATGGTGGATGCCCTCTGTGATTGAACAACAGCTATTTGGCCCTGAACCCCACCTTCCAGGATGGTAATAGAACTTTTTGCTTGCTTTAACTGAACTACATGGAGCTCACCTAAGACAGTATGGGGTTGAAGCCACACATCCTGGACACTTACATTACAACAGGTAGGGTGACCTGACCATTGTGAACCGTAAGTAAAGCCTTTGAGATGAGTAAGCCTGCGGGAAGTTGACCTTCCCCAAACCAGGGCTCTAAAATACGGAGGGGAGGGTGACACTAGATACCTGAGGACAAGCTGTAGTGAGGAATTTTAAAGATCCTGCAGGGATGCGCATAGCTGGACCTTGGACCTTGACCCTGCCAATACACCCTCTCTCTGACAATGTTTCCATGCTATGGCATTCAGACAGTGCTTGTTCCCAATTAGGGCTAACAGTTTGTGCAAAAAGAGGATCAAAACCAGAGCCATTGTGACCAAACAATTCATGATAGCAACTGCGGATGATGTTCATCCCGAGTAAGCCAGGCACTTTACATTTTTGTTGTTGAGAAAATGAATCTGGGGAATCTTTTACTACTAAAACACCCATCTTTGGTAGGGTCTTGCCCAACACATTAACATCCAGCTCTACATAACCAACATAAGGAATGTCCAAGCCATTAGCTGCTTTTAGCTGTAACCACTTGCATTGCTGCAGCTGCTCTACCCCCTGAGACTGGAAATACTGCTTAAAAAATGTCTCAGTGATAGTAGTGACCATGGATCCGGTGTCTAATAAGCAGGGGACTACAACATCCCCCATACCAACTTCCACTATAGGGCAACTCCCTATGAGCTGAGATGAATGTTGAGGTGAAATACGGTTTGAGCACCAAAGACCCCCTTCTGATGCCTGGCTCCCTACACCAGAAGGCGCTAGTTTTCCGACGGCTGCATAGCACTAGATGCTATTCCTGTGGTTTGGTTCCGACTGAATGTTCTGGGGCCTGCCCTATTGGCTGGACCTGAGTGAGTGTTTAAATCAACTGAACAAAACCTGGCGATATGACCATCTTGGTTACAACGAGAGCAGATTGGCTTACCATCAGGTCGAAACCTATATGGCCTAGCAGGACCCCTCCCTCTGTCACTGGGCCCAGGGGCACCCAAATGTTTCAAAATAGCATCGAGCTGTAACTGTTGCTGACGTAAGACCTCTTTCACCTCAGCAATCTCACCATCAGGTTTAGCAACAATAACGTTAGCATCTGCCTCACAATTGCTCACAAAGGTATCACAGGAGTGTGCTCGAGCCCTCTGGTTACTCACAAGTTTACCCCTATCAACCCAACTCAGGGCTGCACGACGAGCGTCCATAAAAGACATAGTAGGAGAAGCGACCATTTTGTCTTTTAAATGTCTACGGAGCATGTCGTCACGCAGGTGCTCTACAAACTGGTCACGTAAAGTACAGTCAGAGTTAGGAATAGACCCCTCAGGACTCTTACGAATAGCAATATCCATAATAGACTTGAGTGCATGAGAATACTCCCTAACAGATTCCCCTTCTTTCTGTGTACGCAAATAAAACTGCTGTTGTGTACGAACATACACCTGTGAACATGCATAGTTTTCCAAAAGAATGTTAAACACTTTATCTGGGGTATTCCTGTCTGCAACAGAGTGAAATTTCATCTCAGCTTTTGCTTCCCCATCTAAATGATCAAACAAAAACAAAGCTTGCTCAGCTGGAAGCATGCGTCTAATTGATAGACACCTACGAGCCTCCTCAATCCAGTCCTCAACAGACATCAAGTCACAAGAATTTTTAGCAGAAAATGTAGGGCATTTACGCTCTCTAGGAACAAAAACATAATGCTCAGATACCGGTTGTGAAGAAACAGCGGCAGGCGTCCCACTGGTAGATGGGGCGGAACCTTCCTCCTGAGAATCACCGTTATCTCGCAAGCGGCTGTTTTCAGCTTGAAGCTGTCGTACCTGTTCAGCAAGAGCTTGCAATTGTTCCTGAACATTGTCCTCCGACATGACTACCCGTCTTTCAGAGCCCAGTAGAGTAGTCCTGATGTCCACTTGATGTCAGTCACCGAAGTCTGCACACCGAAATCCACACAAAGGCTGTCCAGGGGGCGATGAGACCCTAGATGACAACCACTGTTTTTCCCACTAAATAAATATTACAACAAAATAGGGCTACCAACAAAAGGAAACAAAATACCACAGCCTCTGATATCCTGCCGACTACGCCATATGTGGCGGGGTGGTGCACTTAGCATTAAATGGTCTCAGAGAATGTTAGGACCAGGTCTCATGCTAGTTGTTTCCGACTACGCCACTCTCACAGATGGGGTGAGAGACCCTCAGTTGAGCATACTATAATTAGGACTAGGTTCCCTGCACAGTTCCTGTCCAATCAAAAGAACTTAGGCAGAGGCCGTGGTATAACAAATATAAATACAATGTTTATTAAATGCACAGTAGTAAAATCAGATGGATGTACATCCTATTAAAATAGCAAACACTAACAACAGGGGCGTGATTGTGGGCCTAATATACCTGGGCCTTTAGCTTAGAATGGCACTTGGTTTGGTGAACTCCCAACCTGGGGAACGCTACAACACACGTGATTTAGGAATACAAATATATAACCACACCAACTCTTATCTGCATATCACATCTAAGTATCACTGCAAACATTAGGCATTGTAGGACAAACACTCAGTGCAAAGTGTAAAAATGCGTCGCCAGGTTAGTAAGCCTAGCCTAATCAAGGCTCTAAATGCATATAAACCCCCAAATAAGCACACAAAACAGCCCCTTAAACAAACAAAACAGAAAGAAATCAAACAATGGAAAACTAATAGGGGAAAAACAGTGGCAGTCGCCGGACACCACCTGCAGCAGGAAATATCCTCATTAACTACACAAACCACACAGCATCAGTGCACAATGTTCTGAATGACTTAACAAAACATACCGAGGGCTGTTGAGTTTCTAACCCCGCTACTCCACGCTTGTCCACCGTCGTGTCAAGCTAAGGAGGCTGTCGCTACGTGGGAAATACACATTAAGCTACATCAAGCCATCACACCATAAAAACATGCAAACTACTACAAATATAATGAGGGTTACCAGCCTACCTGAGATCACACGGAGCCAATGCCTAAAGCGTTAGGTAAACCGCAGAACAAACAATTGCCTCCAGTACTACGTGCCAATTTAAACTATCGCGGGTCTGAAGGAAACGGCACGTCAGCCATGGGCTGCCTAGGACTCCTGGGTCCTAAAGCTACCCGGTTACACAGAGATACAGTTATTTTATTACCCGATGTAGTCCTATAACCTGTTCCCTTGCATGTTATTAGGTGACTCAGACCTTGAATTGGCTGGTGAGAATGACCTCCGAGCTGGAAACCAACATAGTTGCGGTGGAGAGAGTGAGCGAATACACAGAGATCAAAAATGAGGTACACTTCATTATGTTCTTCAACTAAAACAAAGGAAAAAAATAAGTCAACTAGTAAAAGTGACCTTAGAGAAGCATTTTTACATTTTCTGTGACTTTTGCCTTTATTTATGTTCAGTTGTACACAATTAAATTTAATTCCAACATAACCTTGAAGCCTCCTGCGGTAGTGGACTATACTGTATCCTAGCAACTGTCGCGGAGTTGAATCCATTTTCTCTCCCCTGTTGTTTCATAAGGCGGACTGGATCACAGGCCAGCGTCCTGAGAAAGGCTGGCCTAAAACCGGGAAGATTCGTTTGGAGAACTACAAAGTCCGCTACCGCCCTGAGCTGGACCTGGTTCTGCATGGAATCACTTGTGATATTGACAGCACTGAGAAAGTAAGGACCCAGCTGTTGTAGCCTCAAAGTTCAAGCACTTTGAGATTTTTCAATTATCTGGTTGTGGCGCTGTGATTCTTATTAACTCATAGCCTTCATAGCCCACATCCTTGGGGGACTCTCAAGTAGGCTCAGGCTCCTGTTATATGCCATCAGAAAATTAGATTAGTAATGTGAGTGCAAACAAATTCAACACTAGTGGGATCAAAGCACTAGAGAAAATGATGAATGGATTGAAAAGTGTGTGTGTGTGCTTCATTTGTTCTCTGTTTTTTTTTTCAATCCTGTTCATTGTCGTTATTCACCAACGCTATCTTCCAATAAGACAAATATCTGATGAATCCATCATGTTCGGAGAGTTGGCTCTCGGTCACAGCTGACCACACAGCTCTTGTTTGCAGATCGGCATCGTCGGCCGCACGGGAGCAGGAAAGTCCAGCCTCACAAATTGCCTGTTCCGCATCATTGAAGCATCCGAGGGGAGAATCCTTATAGACGGTGTGGACATCGCTACCATCGGCTTGCATGATCTGAGGAACAGGCTGACTATCATACCCCAGGTGTCTATCCCGAAATTGTATTCAAACACATTCGTTCCGGCACTGAAGTGCCATATGCTGTTCAATTAATTGTCAATTCCATAGGCCTACCAATTGGTCTTGGGGGAGCAAAAACTAGCAAATGTAAAGAAAACATGTCACTTGATCTTTTAAATGTAAATAACACTTCAGATGGAATATGGATATCAATTTCAGAAATGTATTTTTGGGTTCGGTGTTAAAATAGAATTTAGAATATGCTCTGCTTTGAGAGATCATATTTGTGAGATATAGTCCTCATTATGGTTCTCACATTCGTCTCGGCAGGATCCCGTGCTATTCTCCGGAAGTCTCCGAATGAATCTGGACCCTTTCGAGAAGTTCAGCGACGAGGAGCTGTGGAGTGCTCTCGAGCTCTCCCACCTGAAGGAGTTTGCTCACGGCCTGCCTGAAGGGCTGCTCTATGAGGTCTCTGAAGGAGGCGAAAACCTAAGGTGGGCTTAGCACCTAAACACACAAACACCTAGCCTTGTGTTGCCAAGCATGTTTATTTTTTCCGTATTGCGCAGGGCCCCCAAACAGCTGTCTTATAAGCCTTCTTTGGGCACGCTGCGTCCCCCAGGCGCCCTGGGCTGCTTCATTAAAGCATTCTTTTTGGATTCCGTTCAAGAGAAACATCCTGAGATTGCCTCTGCTCTCCGACATCATTATTCCTAAATAGCTGAGTGATGGCAGCTCTCCTTTATGTTCGTATGCATAATCATTCTTGCCATTTCAAAGTCACTGTTAATTAAATGATTAGATGAACAGTGGTTCAGCTCTTTGCAGCCACTCTGCTTCCATGTCAGAGGAAATTTAGTATATTAATTGAATCTTTATGTCACTCTGGAATGAAACAGATGCACAAAGAAGGGAGCTAACTACAGAAAGAATTGCAATTAGCTGCATATCTGGGGGTGGCCTGTTTTTGCAGCGAACCTACGACGAACCCTTATCCAATGAATTGCTTCCTGTCGCCCCTGTCTCACAGTGTTGGGCAGCGTCAGCTCCTGTGCCTGGCCAGGGCCCTGCTGAGGAAGTCCCGCATCCTGATTCTGGACGAGGCCACGGCGGCCGTGGACCTGGAGACGGATGACCTGATCCAAACCACCATCCGCAAGGAGTTCGCCGACTGCACGGTGCTCACCATCGCTCACAGGCTCAACACCATACTGGACAGCTCGCGGTAAGCAAACAAATCCTGATGGGCGAAAAAAACACGCTATTTCAAATAACAAAGCTATGTGGCGAAAGAGATGAGATTCAATTGGGTAACCTCAAAAAAAAGGACTTCTTTAGAAGACATTCTTTTGAAGAAAACAAAAAAAAAGGGCTGCTGCATTAATAGCCATACATCGAGAATGAATTGCAGTGTGTATGTTCAGATGAAAGCCCAGTAGCCACAGGTGTGTGAGGTCCCAGTGCGCTCTCACGTGCCCTCCCATGCCCCTGATTAGCACCTGAAAGGCAGGGGGAGGTGGCCATGCACAATAGGCGCATAGATGGGCAGTGCCTTTGCTGCTCAATCTAAAAACAAAACTAAAAAAAACATCTATTGATTGTACCCATGACTGCACTGACCGGAGAAAGTGTTTTTTTTTTCTTGGTCCATGGTGTTAGAGATGGCTTCCCTGTAAAAAGTTCAAATGAAATGCAATGGACAAAATGATGTTCCATTGAATGGTTCTCAATGTTTTTGTGAAACTGGACTTCTCAACACTTGTCAACAACTCTATTCATTTATTTTCAGTATGTAATATGATGATGTTATAATTTTTTTTAAAAATTGAAAAAAGGTTACTCGTCTGAAGACAAATAATGAAATATGGTACACAAAAATCCATATTTAGACAAACCATTCGATAGCTGGATGTGGTCATTGATTTCTTGATGAGCTTTTTTAAAACCTTGCCATCTGGGAAAATGATTGAATTCTCTTCTCACATCTGAGATTGTTTGTTTCCTTGTCAATTCTGCAGAGTGATGGTGTTGGATGCTGGCAAGATAGTGGAGTTTGATTCACCGAGTGCTTTGTTCCGGAAGCAAGGACACTTCTTCTCCATGGCAAAGGATGCTGGAATTAACTCTGTTGACTACAGTGTCCTGTAAGTGCCAGATAGCCTGGGTCCCTGTGGTCCATTCCCACACATTGCAATACGTCATATCCCTGTATGTTGCTATTGTCCAGATTTGTAACACTGACATTTCAGTCATACAAAATGATGTATGTATGTCACATATTTAAATCTCTTTCATCTTCACTATTGATTCGGTATAAGGCTGCTAATTTGATGTAATATATTGTCCAGTGTTTTGTACAGTTTGGCAGGGACTATTTTAAAAATGTCCTCTCTTTACTTTTGTAACTCTTGTAATTTAGTTTTATACTTAAATAAACATGTTCTCAATGGGGTTTTGTCTATTTTTAAAGTGTGACCTTTTCCTCTGTTTTACCTCTCCAGTAACAAATCTTATTGCCAGCGAAAGAGTAATTATAGTAGTACTGCCAAGACTGTCTTGGTATCATTAAGGATCATATTCCACATTTATGGACTCATTATGAAAAGACTATGGGTGTCACGTTGGTTCCCATGCTAACCATTGTGTTTCTGCGTTATTCACAAGAGCAGCGATACACATCTTCTTGTGGTGATGTCCTCGTGATTATAACTATTTCATTTCAAAGAGCGCCACTCATTAGGCAAGTCCATAATTGTGAATTATTATCTACACGTATACACAGTGTTTTTATAGGGGTGTGTGTGTGTGCCTATCTGATTTTAGCCAAATGAAAATCAAGGTGGAAAACAAAAGAAGTTTTTTTCTCTCCGCAGAATCAAACAATAGACTTTGTTCGATGCACAACAGGTTTCAGTGGGCCATAGAGCCTCCCCTTTAGTGTGCCTTCATTAGTGTGTTTTAGGAGTCACTGCAGGAGTTTTGATGCCTCATCTTTTTGGCTCTCCGAGGCTTTTCATTCCTGAGAGCATCCTGTTGATGATCCGTTCCGTAAGCACTATGGCTTCCCCTAATTGGCTGTTATTCCATGTATATTTTGTCCAGAGGAGCAATAATAATATATAATATATTATCTTGAACAGCCACAGGTATACTCTATAAACACCACTGACATTTCTTGTATGTTATAGTTAACCATTTTCATCGTCAGCTCATATGTGAGTGAGTTCGCTGGTTTGGTCCTCACACTGTGAACCAAATGAAAAGAAGAGAATGGCATTCAGTTCTCCCCTAGTCGACAGACTAGACCACATAGCTCGCTAAGTGGCGAAGTGCAGTTTCCGTATATATTCGGGTTTTACCCCAAAAGGTGATGAAGTTGGAAATGCCACACAACGGGATTTATCCTTTTCTGGTGAAACTCACATTTCAATCAAGTATGAAGGTGATTGGGTTGACTTGATTTATCTGCTGGGGAGAGTCCTTGGGGATTCGGCAGTTCACAACCCTTAAATGTCTCGTCCTCTCATTGTTAATGAAGGAAAATTGACTCCAGCTGAGCCCAAAACCATCCTTAATCAGAGAATAACATTTATAGGTGCCCTAATAAAACGCCATGGGGGGACTTTTCAAAGCATAGATAATTTAAAGTCCTTTTTAGGGTTGAGTGACAGGTTCAGATTTGCCACTTGATCTTGAACATTTTAGAGTTCTTAACTCAGTACACAGTAAACAGTAACACACAAGAATATGGAAACTATTTAAGCAGTACTATGAAAGACTCTTCCCGTTTTACATTAAAGTGGTATTTATCAGTACGATTCTGTACATCTCCTGGCTGTAATGCAAACCAATCTTTATAAAGTAAGCCAGACAATTTCTGAGATAATAAACACTGAATGGTGTCATTTCGGACAAGCTGGAAGCACCATGTGACAGTTTTGGCTGGATACGTTGGTCATATTATTCTGTTGAATTACCATGCGTGGCATGGCCTTATTGAGTTAGCAGCAGGTGCATAATAATCAGCTGGATTATCTTGCCATTTTTATGGAACCCAATCGGCTAAGTGACTGAAATGTTAATAAGGGCTCCTGTCCAGGAGAATTGAGACATCCCATTGTCTAATCTGATCTCCCAGGGAATGACAATGTGAGAGATTAAATCATTTTGGTAATATATCACCAAGATAGCATGCAGAGTAGTTTGCTAATACGACACCTCGATAACCATGATTATTTCCGACATAGTGAGAGATTTCCAGGCAGAGATGGAGAGATACTGTATGTATAAAGCCCATACCTGGTACAAGCTGAACAGATTTAACAGTAAGAAAGAAAAGGAACTCATTAAATAAGCTTCATAGTGTCTGAGACATGAAAAACATTTTTTAAAATAATGATCAGATTCTGTGGTTGAGCTAAGGCTTTTGGGACAGTACATTACATTATGAAAGGCAAAGAAAGATCACAGTATAAGAATCAACTATCAGAGGTGGTCATTACAAGACACTCGTTAAAGGAATCCATGTGTCTAATATAGGACTAGGAAATACTAATATAGGACTAGGAAATACTAATATATCCCTGAAGACTTGGCAAGCATGCAATATATGTATAGTCTGTTGCAAACCGATGAAAAATGTTATATCTCAAACTGCATACTGTTTTAACCACTTAGATAGCCCATGACAATAACATGACACTTCTGAAAATGTAAATGCATGTAGATGGAGATTTGCAGCGACGGGTGAAAGCGAAGGGTTCAAAGAGTGGATTGACGGAGAGATTGAGAGAGAGGGAGAGATGTAGAGAGGGACAGAGGGAGGGGGAGAGCGAACGAGTGAGAGAGGGTTAGCAGGAGGAGGAGGAAGGTGCACTGAGCCTGTCATTCCATTTCATGGATTCACTCCAACCAGGAGACACGTCCTTTCCTTCTGAATACTGGAACTGAGGGGGAAAACGTGTCGTGAGTAAATATCACTTTTGAAAGAGAATGTTTTGTGCATGATTATCCTTTTTTTGACTAAATGTTGACAAGTAAATATGGGGTGTCAGACTGATGGTTGTTTATTTTTTTGCAATCAATATTTTGTTTCTGTGGATTTGGTGATTGGTCTGTGAAAAATAAGGTGTTCATCTTAGGTGTTAAGTATCAGGGTTGAGACAGGCTAAGTGGATTGGAACCATCCTTCTTCAAAACTTCTCATACCTGTTGGAATGGCATCATGTAATACATTGCCTCGCAAACATCAAGCCAGTGAATATAAAAAAACAGAGTTTTAGTGGGCCAAAATACAGTGTTTTAATGTTGAGACATTCATATCATTTTTGCTTTAAAGACTTTATGCACCTATAATTTCTTGGACACTGATTTGTTTTAACCATTGGACATAGCAGTGCTTGTTCGTTTAAAGAGTGTAAAGAGCACCATCCTTTTCACTTTACCAATAACTATCACTGTCTTAACACCCTGTGTCTTGTCTGCCTTTATGCTGTGAGCTAAAGGACCCAGCACTATTCTGCCTATGCCCTGAGGAGAGGAGTGTGGCCAGTGCCACACATTAAAAATGAATTTCCAGGCCAACTATTAGTTTGTAACATCTCACATTGGATTAGCACTGCAGGGAATTGGCCCGAGAAAATATCATTCCACCAAGAAAATTTGCTTGTTGATTGATAACATGAGGGGTATACAGGAAAGATGTTTATCTTCACACACACACACACACACACACACACACACACACACACACACATATATATATATATATACTGTATATATGAAAGTGGATTCCTTAATACATTTCCAAAAGCATTATGACTCCTTCAATCCTCTCCAATGCTGTAATTCTGACTTTTTTCTCTGTGAGTCTGTGAATTCTCTCCCACAAGTATAAAATATCTCACACCCAGTGTCTTTTTCTTCAGTATTCTCCCACAGCTTTTATGCACAAACCACCAAGCATCTCTTTTCCTGGTAGTGAACTCTGCATGCACTGCATGTTTTTGGAAAAAAAATCCAACTCAAGCAACAGCGTCGTCATTGATCTAATCATGAATGACACAGAGACCTTCATCCAGTTCTACTGTAACTACACACAGGGCTCGGAGCCCCCAGTCTTCGTCGGTGCGACGAAGAGCGAGCCCTACCACATCGCCATCCCCATGACCATCTTCTACTGTCTGCTTTTCATCTTCGGCGTCCTCTTCAACGGCGTGAGCGTCCTGACTTTGCTCATCGACGCGCGGATGAAGGCCAGCGCCATCCGCCTCTACCTGCTCAACCTGGTGATCTCCGACATCGTGCAGCTGCTCACCATCCCCATCACCCTCTACCGCTACTACTGGGAGATCTACCCCTGGCGGCTGGGGGGGACGCTGTGCAAAGCCTACTTCATGGTCCGGCAGATCTACTGTGCCACCACGAGCTGGATCATCCTTGGCTTCACCATGGAGCGCTACTTGGCCATCTGCCACACCATGTGGTCCGTTTCCAGTCTGCAGAAGTCCCACTTGCCGTGCCTGTTGGTCCTTGTGTGGCTGTTCTCCTTAATCTCTTCGCTGCCCTTTGCGTTCGTGTACAGCCACGACCGCGCCTGCATCATGGACTACACAGCCCGCTCCCCAGAGAAGCTTTTCCAGGCCTCCACAATGTGCGAGATGACAGAGGCCAAGCCCTATCCAATCTACAAGACAGCCATTCTGCTGAAAGCCATCCTCTGCTTCCTGGTGCCTCTGGTGTGCATCCTGGTCCTCTACGTCCTCATCATCAGCCACCTCAGACGGAACAGCCACCAAAGACAGGCCATGGGCCTCACCAGGACGATGGCCACAGGGAGTAACGTACCCTGCCACCAAAACGGGAAGCTGCTGTCTCAAGAGAAAAGAGCTCTACGACTCATGGGTAAGGAAAAATGCGTCTATTCCAAACAAAAATAATTCTACATGAGGTATTTGTATTTTTGGCTTGTTTCTTAATTTGTTCTTTGTCTTCGTTTTTTTTTACAGGTGCAGTGGTGGTGGCATTTTTTATTTGCAATTTCCCAGACATTGCCTCCTCACTCATGCAGGTGTACCTTAATGTCTGGTCCGTACATTTCCTCAACGTCTACACCGTGCTCAAGACCTACCTCTCCGTGCCACTGTGGTATGTAAACAGCGCCCTGGACCCTGTGCTCTTCTGCATCTCTTCCAGCACCTTCCGCAGGGCTTGCCGGATGACGATGAGGTCCCTGAAGCCCAGACGTCCAAGGCTGTGGCAGGGGACCAGCCGATTGAGCCAGACGTCTGGGAGCGCGTCTGGCCGAGAGGCGAGCGACGTCTTGAGGACAAGGCCACAGGATGCAGGCCACACACAGGTCATAGCTATGCAGAGCTTACAGTAGGTCTGAGTAACAGATAGATAGATACTTTATTTATCCCGAGGGAAATTTAGGACATAACATGCGGTGGCTGCAAGGAATCCACAGATGTCTTCACAAGGACTTTGTTTTTCTTTCTAACTTATTTCTGAAAAGGTAATGATCATAAACCTGAAGCTTGATTAAACTTGATTCTGTGCTTCAGGTGAACAGAGGGTTAAATCAACATAACTTGTGAGGATGAAATCTGCTCCTTAGACCACACAATTACCCCGGAGGATAGCGGGGGAGGACAAAGCTACTGTGTTGCAGTGAGCTGTACTGTATTTTGTACATCGTCGTTGCTCTGTGATGTTTAGTAGATAAACACTTTGCAGTCTTTACAATGATGCACCATCTACCCAAGGTATGTTTTGTTATTACCCTGTTACGTAGGACTTCTTAAGAGCTGTTGGTTCTAAGCCTGTACATGTTAGACTCAAGTAAAACCAATGTGTGTTTAATTGTGTGCTTTTGATGTTCTGAGACAAATGCGGGTTCTGTGTTGAATGACACGCCGTTCACTGGGAAGGAGGATTTGTAGAGGGAAATTTGTTTTAAATGAATCTATGGCTGACATTACTTTATGACCACAACAGGCATTCCCTTGTTGACAAAGGTGTGAAAAAATATATATTACCAGGGACACTGTATGGTGTCACATTATCAGATCTTAAAGAATTGCTGGAGCATGATGA
Organism: Clupea harengus; assembly: GCF_900700415.2. Classification (NCBI taxonomy): domain Eukaryota; kingdom Metazoa; phylum Chordata; class Actinopteri; order Clupeiformes; family Clupeidae; genus Clupea; species Clupea harengus. The sequence continues at coordinate 25,347,373 of NC_045164.1, read as the reverse complement.
GTACAACTTTGATGAGCCCTAGTGGCAGACAGTACTCTGACACAAATGTAATTTTACATGTGAAGTGTGTTTTATCGTGTTACAATAAACCACAACAGAGAACAGATGCAGTGTGAGTCTTGGTCATTTTAGTGCCTCTTCGAGTGCAATGCCTCCCCCTAGTGGCACTCAATACGTAGATAGTGTAGTGTGCATAGATCGTGTTCCTGCCCGACATAATAGTGATAGGAAATATAAGAAATAAAAGAATCGATAAACATTACAAAATATAATGTGTCAATCATAAATATGAAGGCACCTTTAAATGTATATGGTGTCAAAATACGGTCCCACTATCAAAATAGAACCTAGTGTTTTTTTAAAAGCTGTGCAGCTTCCTTGGACTGGCCAGTTTGGTTTTACTGCCACGCCCAATTTTGGTACCAAACCAATCGGAGGAAGCCTAGGTCCCTTCCAAAGTAAAACAGCGGAAGATTCAAACTGAACATGGCGGCTGATAAAGATGTCGACGAAAATAAACAAATTAGGAGGTAACGTCTTTGGCACCGATCGTCTTCAGCACCTATGGACATTGCCTTGAAAATATAGTATTTACTAACATCAGTTACTAGAGTCTATCCATAGCTACAAGTAGTTTTACATGAGGCCAGGTGGAATTTTGCCTAAACCAGGCCAAAACAACGTATACTGGTTATCGCTAGCTAGCTATCTATCAAGCGATAGCAAGTTTACAGCTAACGTTAGCTTGGATAGCAACTGAAAAAGAGAGAAACGTTAGTGAGGTTTGCCAGCTAACATATCCGGCTTATGGCTACTTGTCACATCACGTAACGTTAGTTTCAACTCAAGCGGTATTACAGTTGTAGTTGGGTAATCTTCATTTTTGCGAATTATTGTACTAGACTTCTCGGTGAATTAGATTTTGGACATTTAATGTTAAGACATTGCAGCTTAAACGTTATGAAAGTTAGCTTGTAAGCTAACTAACGTTACCATGTTCTGGTTGGCAAAGAAGCCTCATAGGTCAGTTTTCAGCTTGCCAAGTGACACTTTATAAATTTGCTACTTGAACCTTATGTCGTATTTAAAGTAAAACAGAGACGAAGCAACGTCAATAGTTACAATATGTTGTAATCAGCACACATTTGTTTTGCTAGCTATCCGAGTATTTGCAAGTAACGTAGGATGCATGATTAGCTGTACATTTGTGAGTTAAACAACATGGATTATCCAATGCTGACTGGTGCATTGCAATCTTAGCTACATATTTCGACCTATATTCTGTTAATGTAACCCCAGAGAGATACAGCATATCGGTATAATTATTTAATTCCTTTCCTTTCAGAGAAACTTTGTGCAGCGTTGTGAACAACCACGACATGAACACCAAGGGCCAGCCTGTCATTTTCAACCCAGACTTCTTTGTAGAGAAACTTCGTCATGAGAAGCCAGGCGTTTTTACCGATCTTGTGCTAAGCAACATTACACGACTCATTGATTTGCCAGGGGTAGAGTTTGCTCAACTTTTGGGGGAAGTTGAAACTAAAGTACCTATCTCCACTGGCTTCCTCCGATCCTTCAATTTCCTCAAACGCAAAGGTATGTATTCGTTAATTCGTGCTTTGTGCAACTGCGGTGTTCACATGTGTTTGCAGCTTTGAAGTGTGTTGCTCAGCTCTAGGCTAAAGATCAGAAGGCAGATGGTGATGTCAAACAAGGTGAAAGCACAATGAATGTTAAAAGACTACTGATATGCTTTTTACTGGCATTTCATTGCTCTCCTGTAGGCCTTTGTGTTCTTGCAATGTTCATTGTGTCATCAGTCGCAACATTTGTTGATTTCCTTTCAGATAAGGGAGTCATATTTGGAGCTCCTATAACAGAAGAGGGAATAGCACAAATATACCAACTCATTGAGTACCTTAGCAAAAGTAAGTACGATACTTTATTTCCCCTGAGCCCCCCCCCCTCTTTTTAGTGTCTGAATACATGAAGTCGCTGCTAATAATTCATCCTCTGCTGACTTATTTTTGGCCTAAATGGCTCTTCTATTTATTGGATATGTTCTCTAACTGAAGCGAACAACCCAGGGGAGGCAGAGGGAAGAGCATGAGCTCATATAGTATTTTTGGCTCAGAATGATGTCATCTGCTGAAAACAAGTGGACAGAGGATGAATGGCTTGGTGAATAATAGATGCTGAAGCACTTTGCTCTGCCCCTGTCAGGCCTGCATGTGGAGGGTCTCTTCCGAGTGCCGGGGAACAGCATCCGGCAGCAGGCCCTGCGAGAGATGCTCAACAACGGGGCGGACATCGACCTGGAGACGGGGGACTACCACCCCAATGACGTGGCCACCGTGCTCAAGGTCTTCCTGGGGGAGCTGCCAGAACCGCTGCTGACTCAACGTCACTTCCACGCCCATCTCAAAATAGTCGGTAGGTTCCCCCTCCATGAAGGAAAATAAGTTTCATTTCTTTCTCAAGGCCTAATTTGATGAGTGTTCGGTGGTACTACTAAGGCTGAGAAGAGAATCGACTGATCTAGGATAAGTGTTTCATGCATGCATCAGTAGTGCAGAGGCTAAACGTTCTTTACTTTTGCTGCTTTCACTGCACTGGTTTCAGTTCTCTGCTGGACTTTTTCCATGAGCATTAACCTTCTTTGGGCCCACATGGCACATTCAGACTGATTCTAGAGGAATACTTCACTCTTGCAACATGAATTGCATATGAGCCATTGGCATTAGTCTTATCAACACGCTCTGCCTTGCGTTCAGAGCTCACAATCCTGGACGAGGGGGGCAACAAGAGCAGCACTCCAGATAAGGAGCGTCAGATCCAGGCCCTCCAGCTCCTCCTCATGCTTCTGCCCCCCGCCAACCGCAGCCTGCTCAAGCTACTCCTGGACCTGCTCTACCAGACAGCCAAACACCAAGACAAAAACAAGATGTCAGCCTCCAATCTGGCCCTCATGTTCGCCCCACACATCATTTGGCCAAAAAGAGTATGTTTCATGACCCACGTTCTCATTGCCTTTAAACTTTCTACACCTTTCAAACTTTCTTGTAATCGTGTGGCTCTGTGCATAGTTTGCCCGTATATTTCCTGTTTAATTTCCTTGTCTAATTCTATCTCCAGGTGCACGCTAATGATCTAAAGGAGAATATTAACAAGCTGAATGATAGCATCACTTTTCTCATCAAGCACTCTCAGAAATTGTTCAGGGTAAGGATCCATCAATCGCTTGGATAATTGTGTGCTTAATTTTGATGTGTGAACCATCCTGGATGCAGCTGTGTGATCATGCAAGGTTCAGAGGTATAACGTGTCTTGGGTGAGTTTTGGTACCTGGACTTTATCCCCTTAGATTGAAATGTTGATGTGAACGGCCTCATTAAGGTCTCTGATAATGTCACACACAGTCGCTGGCCTCACAGCGCAATTGTGTTAGCGTGAAAGGCTTTTTGTTTTGATATTCCTACGTCCGCTATGCCAAATACTGAATTTTTGAAGGTAAGGGGTCTTGTTTCCATGTCTACTCTGGACAAACAGACCATGCTTGAATTAGCATGTGAATAGAATGCAATGTTGGGAGACCCATAAAAATGTCCTGCCTAGCTTATTAGCATCTAATCATCCGGGCAGAGTGAGACCTCCATGTTCTCAACAAATTGAACTTCACATTCAGAATCCATATTTCTTCATGATTTGTTTGTCGGCCCTCCAAAAAATTGTTCCGAGGGATTTAATGGAATCCTTAATGCTTGGTTGGCTTTGGAAGGCACAAGGAAGTATATTTTGGCTATCTTCTGGGGGGAGGATTGTGTGTGTGTGTGTAGTCAGTAAAGTATAATATATATATATATATATTTGTTGTATATTGTTAGTCATGCATTTGTGTGGGCTCTCATTTCTAATCTTGTGTTTTTTTTTGTTTTTGTTCCTTGAAAGGCACCTACCTACGTCAGAGAACTTGCTAGAATGCATTTCGTAGGATCAAAGTCAAAGGTAAATGTTGTTATACATTCTGTTAATATTCTTGCTTGATCTGTAAGACTATGTAGTCATTTGATTTAGTTATTTCTCTGCAGAACATAGTGCACATTGTTGGTGGCTATTCATTTTCCATGACCTTATTTGACTTTCAAGGGAGAAACATTCAATTCACAATTAGTCTAGAGCCTAGCTTTATTCCTGTTCCTATAAATCAACTGATACGTTTAAAACACCATTTACTCTCCGATAAATCATTTCTGTACAAATATGAGGAAACTAGTGTGTGCATTCCTTGTCATCGGACAGTCTCTAGAATGTTAAATGAGTTGTGAAGCAGGTCACGAGAAGCTCGCTCATGGGAGTTCCTCACTGGTAAATCTGTATACTCACGGCTGCATCCCCCGCAGGATGACATGGACCTCGGCGGATGCATCCCCCACCTTAGTGTCACGGTGGTGCCCAGCAAGAGGCCCTGTGTGGAGGACAGCTCCACCGGGGCGGCGCCGCACACGCAGGAGGCCCTTCGAGAGCTCTTCAACCACGTCAGCAACATGCCCGACTCCGCCAAGAAGAAGAAGCTCATACGCCAGGTGCCACATCCATGTGCACATGCTACACACGAAAACGGCCATTTCTTGTTTTTAACGCAAATCTCTCTGTTTGCTGGACTGCACGTTTGCTTATGCCTGCTGAGTTGGTGTAAATTGCATATCTATTGGTGATTTTTATCTGTGTATATGTATTTGTTTCTGACAGTTCAATAAGCAAGAACCTTCTGGAACTCCTGTGTCCACCCGGTCATCAGTCAAGAAGCACAGTCGCTCTCGTACCTTCAGTGGGATAATAAAGGTGGGTCTGAACACCACTACCATACACATACAGGTCACGTAACATTTTACAGTTATTCACAGGAAATCATGGCATTTTAAAATCACATTTTATTGTTATTGTACTCTACCATGCATCATATTGTTATTGCACTCTACCATGGGTCATATTGTTATTGTAGTCTTCCATGGATCATATTGTTATTGTTATTATTCCTAAATTTCCCTCGGTATTAATAAAGTATCCATCTATCTATCTATCTATCTATCTATCTATCTATCTATTGTAGTCTGCCATGGATCATATTGTTGTAAGAATTTCTGCACTGTGATCGTTTCCAGTTGAATTGACATAGTCTAACCAGCCTAATAGAAAAGGGATGGAAATGGTTGTTATTTAATTTTCATTCAATAGTTAGGCCCAGTCTGTGGTGTAAAGTACGCAATGGTTTGTACTTGTTGGTTGTTAAAGGTCATGGAAATGTCTTTAAAGGTCTTTGAATAGTCTTGAGTTTTGAAATAAGGTCAGTGACAATGAGTGGGACCCCTGTCTTTGCTTCCCGTACATGTAACTGATGGCCCTGTTTGGATGTTTCTGTGCAGAGGAAGGTTCTAGGGAGTCAAGCGGCAGGTGACAAGGGGGATCGACACGTTTCAACCGAGTCTCCTGTAGTCCTGAGTCAAGGCAAAGAGAAAGTGGTAAGTATCAGCCTGTAGAATACCTGTTACCGTTTCATTTCGATACCTAATCCAGATCTATGCCACGCAGACATGATTATGTTTTTACTGTAGCACTCTGAGATTCTGCCGAATATAGAGTGCTCTATAAATTAAATGAATTATTATTATCTATACCTATGCCACGCAGACATGATTGAGTATTATGTATAGGCAGTAGGATTTAATTGACTTGGTAGAAAAAGTCAGTCCACATTTATGAATAGTGTGGGTAATTGTTTTTCTGGTTATTCCATGTTCCGGTTTTATCTCTTCAGCTGAAGTGATCATTTCCACACGCTTCTCTTTAATGTAGGAAGTCAATGGTATTGTTTCTGGCTACTAACAAAAATTAAGTTTAAAGTTACTCTCATATATATTCTTTAATTTGATTTAATTGAACCTATGTGAGTGGATTTGTGGATTCTTTTCAACGTGTTTTATGGACAGTTCTAACTTCATTTTTCCCTCAAATTTAATCCCATTGTTGGGAAATGCCACCAACTACTAAACTTGAATACATTGTCTAAATTATAGTAATTGAAGAACTGATCCATTAATGGAATGACTAATTTGTGATGTTATTTTCCAGGGTTCCACGTCTTTCTCAAGGGCATGCCTTTCACCAGGAGAGCAGACTACTATTGGCAAACTTCAATATTAATTTTGGGAAAAAAAGTTGTTCTTAGGAGCAAGCTACCTTTTACTGAGCTGTCCACCTCCCCCCAAATGGAAGATGCGGTCACTGTTAGATATAACGTCTCTTGTCATGTCCCAGGAGGAGTTGATTTTAGTGTCTGGTTTTACAGAGATCACTCATGGATTATACAGATCTCAAATTCAGTAATATAAAGTATATTCTAGGGCAAACACAGATTTTTTTTATTTCATTACATTTTATGAAATGCTTTTAATTTTTCTAGAGGTTTTATAGTATTTATTAATGCTCTTTTTTAATATCCCTTAAAGCTTTTTGTCAAGCATATACACATTAACTCTATCCATCTCAGCTGGATTTAGCAATTGACTTTTTGTTCATCTGATCAGCTGAATTGATCATCTGTGGCCACTCTGACACAAATGTGACGTGTGTTAATGATGTTTGGCCTGTATTATTTATTAGGTGGCGAGAGAAGTTTAGAAAAGATGTGACCAATATTTGTTGATAGCACTGGGGGAGGTCTTGAGGGGTGTAAGTGGTGTGTAAAATGGTGGAACGGTTTTGTGATGGTAATAGTCCCTTCAGACTTTGGATGACTGGATGTTTTGAATTACATGGGAGATTATAACATTAAAAAAATACTTGAGACATTTGGCCATTTAAAACATCAAAAAGTTAAAGCTAAGTTCTTTGTCTTAATTCCACCATTTAGCTCATGTCAGGATATAGTTGTGAAAGCGTACTTGGTGTGTTGGGCAGCCACAAGCTTGAGTTATTTGAAATGAAAGGAGTTTTTTTGTGTCCGGATGTCTGTGGTAAGGAAATTGTATGTGGCTCAGAAGGTTTTGAAGGTGCTTTTTGTGTTTTTGGTACTAGTCACCACCATAGTCTATGGGGTGCATGAAAGAAAAGGAAAAAAAATTCAAAACAAATTTTTATGTGAAGTTTCATCTCGTGAGGAAAAAGGCAGGCGTTGTATTTTTCATACTTTTTCTTCATACTGTGAAATATATCCTAACTGTTACAGATGTACTTGAAAAGTCATCCTACTCGGAGAGCTAGATTTTGTAGCGCATTCAGGTTCTTTAATTTATATATTTTCTTGACCTATGCATTTTTTTAAAAATCTTTTTTGTACCATATATTTTTGAATAGAGAACTGTGTTGCCCTGTTGGTTGTTATGCCTTAAGTTGAGCTAAGAACCTAACAGTTCTTAATTTTTTTCCATTTTTGCTTTGGGTGTAAGAGGGGCGAGAGACATTTTCAAAAATGTACATAATCAGTGTGTGCTTTTCTTCAGTGAAACATAAACACTGTTAGGTGTCTTCCAGGCTTCCACTGGATGTAAATACTGTGAATTCTGTGCCCTTTTGTGATGACCAAATAGTTTGTTCCCTCAAGGATGTCTGTACTGACTCTTAGCTTTGAGACCACTACTCTTACACACATAAGGATATAGTGTGTGCGTGTTTCTATTGCATATGTACTTTTTTGGGTGTTTTTAATACAGATTACTTTTAAATAGTCTAATCTTTGTGTGTGTGTTATTAAGTATTTATTCCTCTTTTATATGTCTTAAATGTGAACTACCTTTTTGGGGTCTCAATTTCAACTGAGATTTGAATAGTCTGAGTTTAAATACGTTCCTTGTGGAAAGATTGTTTACATCCGTAGTTTTATTTGTGGCCACAAGGGGAAGCAGTGGAAAAGGAAAAGCTCGGTCATCTGTTAATAAAACCACGAAGGCAAGGATTCTATTAAACCTGTTTTTTTAAGTTTGCGTTGTCTGTTCAGTTGTGTCTTTCTTACTAAAAAGAGTCTTCCAATTATTCTATATATCTAATTATGTCGAAATATTGCACATTTCCCAGCGATCATTTCATGGGCACAGAAGATTGGTCAATTCAATCTTAATGTAAATAGAACAGAATATTTTTGTTTATAATGCATTTATTTGCAGCATAGGGCTACTTACTAACTGCACCATCTACAAAGATATACTTCAGCGCAGCCCATGACAGCTTGGTGAAATGGATTGCGACAACCTCACCATGTGAAGGAATGTTTCAGTGTATCATTATGCTGTCTTTGCCGTTTTCATGTTTCTCTAAATATATGTTTTATGTGTCTCTTTCACGGACACCCAAGACATGCCTGTTGTTTCTCATGTTGTCTAAATAAGAACCGACCGATGTCTATATTTGAAAGACCAGAACCATATTTAAAAGAATGTGTTTACAGATAACTGAGAGTTTTATTTTGGCAGCTTTTATTTTTGGTAAATATTTGTGCAGTGATCCATTCCAGTTACAAAACATTTTTTAACGCGCTCAAGTGTGTACGAGTGTGGATGTGTGTGTGTGTGTGTGTGCGAGAGAGATGTCTTGTCAAAGAAAACGCGTTCTGTGAATACATGTGGCATTGACATTTTGTATAGTAGATCCAGTCTAATAGACAAACGTTTCGTCTCGCTATGGCAGAAACTAGAATGTGCAGAAATTATTGACCAACCAATTGAAGAATTTTAAGACGATGCTATATCACATTGGAGTATATTTTGACTGAATGGAATAATATTTTATTTAACTTATTTTATCGAACCTTCCCCCGAAATGCGTTTAGATGGCGCACACACCTCACGTCAGGGAAAGGTCTTCGCTTCTCTGTGGACCCGCGCATTTCCAAATGGGATGTATAGCCTAGTTGGGCTACGCTGTTCTTTTACTGCATCTAACAGAAAAATGACGCCCCCATTACCGGTAAACACCGTGGTCTCCTCTTTAATTAAACTTTCATTCTTAGAAGATCTGCGTTTGTGACAGCTTTACTGGGCCAGACGAAGTTCTACCCTTCGGCAGTGGGAACAAAACGTTAGACTAGCACGTAGCACTGTGAGTGGTATAGGCTACTCAAGGGTTGAGGGGAAAGAGAAAGGCATTTGTTATTTGCAAGGCCTACATTGTCTAATGTTAGATTGGTCTGAGTGACAGTGATGCGGGCATGGACGGACTGAATTGTGGAGAATCGGGTCAAAAGTTTTAATTTGTAATTTTCAAAGAGAACGCAGGAGACTGAATGCCAATATTTTATAACAACCTACATCGTTTCTCTGACAAATAGCCTACTGTTCCATTTACAGAGCAAACATAAATATAATGTAGGCTACAGGCCCATAAATTAGGCCTACCTAATTACCTATCTGACGAAAGAATGGCAATGTCCTCAAATCAGTTGGGACTGTTACCGGGATGTCATCCTGGGGTGGATAGCTGCATATGCAGAGCGGGTAACTAAATTCAACATGAATAGATAATGTCCAAATCCTACCCTTCTGCCATAGTATAGGCAGCAAGCAACTTCGCTGTCAAACATTCCTACAACCACAAACGTGAAATTAAAGGTTTAGCCGAGAATTAGAATAACTTATAGCTTTTGCACGCACACTTCCAAGCATTTTGAGACAAAAAGGACCACACAAATGTACTGTCTACTATAGCTATCTAGAAACCACATACCTTACATAGCATACTGCAAATATGTGTTGTCTATGATGCAAGTTATAGTTTACAACAAAATACGATTTTCAAAGTAATGTCACTTAGGGAAGAGATACATTCTATAAATAGTTGATTTGTCAACATCAGCAAAACATGCTTTGAGCAAACAGAACTTCTGAACTTTAGAAGTTAATTAGCCTAAACTTGCTTATGGTTACTATTATTTACCGTCATATCAAACGAACCCAAACAAGGCTTTGGCCGCTAATGTTTCCCATCAACTACGCCCTCCTCGTAGACATATAACAATTTGGCTGATCGCCATGGTATGCCTGGCAATCAAAATAGATTATATTCATTGCACATTCAGAACAAACCTTCACGGAGGATAAAATGTGATTGGATAGGATCAGTTTTGTCCCCTCGCTAGGCGGAGTAGGCGGTCGGGTTTTGTGACTCAATGAAATATACAATATATTGAATTATCTGTTTTGATTTAAACACAAACGTTACTCTTTAAGGATACATGCAATGTTTCGTATGAGCTTCATTACCAGACATTTTGACCGTCAAGTTTGTAATTTGTCGTATATTTATAAATTTGACCAGAGGGGGCAAAATTGTATGGGGGGGGGCGCACTCCCTTTTGACCAAACCCCCCCTGGTTTCCTTCCGATGCGTTCCAATTTTATCTCTTGTTTTCCTGTCAGCATATATGAGCTGGAGGTTGGCAGTGTAGTAAAAACAACCTTAACCAGAGTGTTTATGTTGAGGTTTTTTTTTTATTTCTGGGGAAATAAGCTCGAATTTGACACGAGCGCGCTCTGCGTGAGGAAGCGTGGCTAACCCAAAGTCAAGTGTAAAAGCGAGGTGTTTATATCACTGTGTCGAGAGTTAGTTACTGGGCCCTAGGCTAAATACATAAAACGTTACAACCATGCTAAACTTACTCACCTCCCTGTCATATCTACCCCGTGGATAAAACAAATGTCGAGGTGTCAAAACTATCTTACAGTTGTGGATTCGAAACGAAACTGAATAGCTTTCTTTTACTTGAGTGTTACCAATCATTCATATGTATATAGCCTGCTTGTTTAACATAATAGAAAAGTGCTCTCGGCATATAGATCGTTAAATGTAAAGAATTAGTGTTTGTTGTATCCCTGTGCTAATTTGCCTCTGCATCATTTTACCTGTAGTTTACAAGTTAATGACAACATTTCAGTGATTTCCACAGATTTTTATAAATTTGATTGATTTTGATTGTCTCAGATGTTCTTGTTGCACTATGTGCTTAAATGAAAAAGTCCCCGTCAGGTTAAGCCTCACTCTTCTATCACTTTTTCCCATGCCAAGGAGAACACCAATTATAGTGCTTTTCAAGTGAATGGACTGACGTTAACCGAACACTGTTATTTACTATGCCCGTAAGTGCAAACTATAGTCTGTCACCTCTTTTGACAAGCCCCCTGTCAGTGTTCCAGTTGACTCTATGAAGCCGTGCTGTCTGCAGGAACACCGAATACACGCTCTGGGGCCACCAGTCTGGTATTTGAGTGCTCTGTACCGAACCCCACCGCACCACATCTCTGTCTGGAACTCTCTCACCTCATCCATGGCAGCTTAATGTACCCTTTCTTGTTAAAGATGGTTGTTTCCTAGCCACAAACTCTGCCCTACCACCCCAGTCCTTCAGAGTGAATGAAGTTGGCAGAGGGGTGTTCCGTCTGTGTCAGCGGAGACACACAAACCCCCCCCATTTACATATGCAATCACTCATTCAGAACACATACATGTGTGCACACATGTCAGAAGTATACATATCAGGTGTGTGCATCATGTATGTGTATGTAGTGTGTACACGTGATCCCAGCGGATGGCTGTGAGCTGGGGGGGAGAGGGCCTGGGGATAGGGCTGTTTCTGTGCCCTGCCAGGTTGCTGCTCTCCGGTCTGTGGGGGCTGTAGTGAGCATGGATGGGAGCCTGAGAGAATGAGAGTGAGTTCAGGCAGGGTTCTGGGAGGGGGGGGGGAGGTGTGTGGTTAAGGGGTGTTTCAGAGGGGGGGCTGTTTGAGTGGGAGGAGTCCGGGAGCTGCTATTTGTAGATCCTTGTGATGGATGACTGCTGTGTGTGTGTGTGCGCGTGTGTGTGTGTGTATGTGTGTGTGTGTGTGTGTGTTTGAGGGAGAGAGAGAGAGAGGGAGAGAGAGAGACAGCGTTTTTTTTCTTTCTGCTGTTTCCCTACTCCCTTCTCCACGGGCAAGCAGATGAGGGCTGGAGAGAAAAGGAGAAAGACGTAGGCACAGCACAGCACAGCACAGAACACCGCAGAAGGAAAGCAACTCCGTAAAGAAAGGGAGAAAGACAAGGAGAGACTTTTTGCTAGGAAGTAAAAGGGGCCAGAGAACGGACAGCTTTTCATTGCATTCACAAGGAAGACGTCTCTATTTTTAACACATCTATTCACCAACCCCCTGCGGACTTAAATTACTCACGTTTTCCTAAATCATATTTTTATTTATTTCTGTTTTTGTTATTGTTGTTTTTTTTTTTTTTTCATTCATCGTTTTTTTTTGGCTGCTTTTACCCCACTCTTGTGGAGTGAGTCTTTGTGCAGACCTAGCAGTGTCAGGAGACTGCCTGCCTGCCTGCCTGCCTGACTGCCTGCCTGCCTGACTGCCTGCCTGCCTGCGTACGAGCTGAGATCTGAGGCTGGTGCTGACTGAACATGCCCGGGAGAGGACTCAGTGGAGGTGCCACTATGGGGCTGGCCGGGGCAGGGCTGTGCCTGCTGATTTGTGGTGCCCTCCTGGCAGGCGCTGCCAACGCGTGCCCTGCTCTCTGCACCTGCAGCGGCACCACCGTGGACTGCCATGGACTGGGGCTCAAAACCGTGCCCAGGAATATACCCAGGAACACAGAGAGACTGTGAGTACTGTGCAACGCCACATGCCACACACACACACACACACACACACACACACACACATGGTCTCACCACTCTCTCGCTCTTTCTCTCTCTCTCTCTCTTTCTCTCTCTCTCTCTGTCTTCCTCTGTGTCTGTCTGCTGCCGCTACCACTGCTGGTACAGCACATGGTTGTGATGGGAGAACAATAGCGCTGTCTAGCTCCAAAACAACATGAAGCAGTGCCATTGCGGGAAGGAGGTGTGAATAGGCATGAGATGGAGGGTTTAGAAACAAGAGCAGATGTGTAGCATAGACACGTGTGTGTAATTTACATACCTACTGCTGTATATGTGTATGCGTGCTCAGGGCATTAGCCAGTCACTCTGTCATTAGCCTGATTTTTACAGTCAGGTGATAGTCTTACTTTTTTTTTTTTTTCAATTCTACTGGAGTGGAATGTCACTTTACGACTGGTTTGAACTGATTGCTTAACTGCCTCTTTTAACCCAGCATGGTAGAGGGGGAAATGAATAACCTCAGAACAGCACATTAATCATTAAACTGAATGAAATGTGTAATTCTACAATTCAACCATTGCAGCTGCTGTAATCATTTTTTTTGGGGGGGGGGGGGGGGGGGGGTAGGGGGAGCTTGCTCCTGTGTGCATCAATAATTCAAACTTGTGCTCGGGCACTGCGAGTAGGGGTAACTAATTACACAGATCCAGTTTCTGGAGTGTGGACTCGCTCCCTCCGTGCTGAAATGGGCTGCATTCATCCCAGGACAAGGAGCTCCCCTCCTGCACTGAGTAGCTTTTCATTCCCCCTCGCCTGCTCTCAAATGCTCCTCGCTCCCAAATTGTTAAATCATGTAGAAAAATTAAGGAAACTCTACTCTTCAAGTGCCGCTTGCGAGCAGGGGGCGCGTTAGAGTAACAAGCCAAGGGGTCTCAGAGAAGCACGCACTCGGGTGAGGGAGACGAGTTTTTCTTGCTGTGCTGTTTTTATTTTCCCTTTCCTCTACACTTTACCGACATTTTTAAATATTAATCTTGCAATCAGTTCTGAGGGGGACTGCGGGAGGGAATAGATTGGTCTATTTTCAGGTTTAGAGCGGTTCAGTGAAGTCCCCACGTGCGCGTTAGAGTCAGGAACAGCGGCTTGTCACAGACTCATCTTCTGGAGCAGAGGGAGAGAGATGGAGTGAGAGAGATAGAGGGAGAGAGATAGAGGGAGAGAGATGGAGGGAGAGAGATGGAGAGAGAGAGATGGAGGGAGAGAGATGTAGTGAGAGAGGACTGCATTTTTCATGTGTTTTCAAAGATACATTTCCAAGAACACCTTTGTTTGTTTGGTTGGTTGGGGACTCTTGCGTCAAGGCTGTTGCTTGCGTACTGTCTGCACCTGGTGGTTCCGGAATGGACTTTTTAAAAATCGTGCTCAAAATGTGGTGCTCTTGTATATGAGAGGCCCTTTTCTGTGTCATGATTTTCATGTTTGTGTGTGTGTGTGTGTGTGTGTGTGTGTGTGTGCGTGCGTAGGGTCATGTAGACGTGAGTTGGTCTCCATGGATGGATTACTTAACATGGGAAGTATTCCCTTCGTGTGGAGCCGTTATATGGGGGTCATTTATCAAGGTGATTGCGCAAGTCAAATACACGGCATGCTAGTCCCTAGTGACCGGTTGGAAAATGGGTGATGCTGTTTTTTGTTGTTGTCCCCTTTCATTGAGTTGCAGAAAGGGGGCTGATTAGTTTGTATTGGTGTTGCTGTTGGTGCTTTGTGACGACAATAGAGGACATGTTCCGTTTTTTTTTTGTAGAATCGTGTGAGGAAGGCGAGTTGCATTTTTACAAACCTACAGCGACTTGTTTATGCAGACTGCCTCTTTACCCCAGCTTATTCAGTAGCCGGAGATATTTCGGTCTTGTCAATTTGACCGTCGACATACTTTTTTAAACTTTTCTTTTTTTCATGCAAAAAAAAAAGAAGCATACAGAAAAAGAAACAGACTCCTTTTTTCGGCTGGTGTGTAACTGTCAGCTCATTTAGAATGAGAGAGAGAGAGAGAGAGAAGGAAAAAATGGGTTCTCAGACATTCCAGCTTCAGGGCCACGGTGGGAGAGGAGAAGAGAGGAGGAGAGGAGAGGAGGAGAAGAGAGGAGGCCTGAGGGTTAAGGCACAGCTGTGTCACCTCGCGCTAGCGTGGAGTCCACTCCCTCTGCCTTAAACAGGCAAGACAGCGCGACTCCGGTAGCCGCGATTGCAACAGACAGCCTATCGGGGAAGTGATTTGCTGGGCAGTCCTGGCCCCCTCCATGGACAGTCCCAGGCTAGCCCTTATCCACACTGACAAGGGTTTGCAAACGTGAGGACTGTGGGGGGTTGGAGGTGGGGTGGAGTTGAGGAGGGGGGGGGGTTGGGGGGTGGAGGGGGATAGAGGTGGAGGTGGGGGTTTAAGGTGTAGGGCGCTGGGGGGAGGGGGGGCGGTAGAGAGACAGCAGAATCCCATTTGCACTTGTCAAAAAGCGTTTCGATCAGAGCTGACCTTTCCACGCCTTAGACAGATTCTATAATGAGTGTGTGTTCAGAACCATGTGCACCACTCACGGTCCCTCCCTCCCTCCCTCCCTTGACCACGGAGCCCCTCTCCAGCTCCCCCAAATCCCACCCCCCCCAAAGGCAAGGTCTCCCCATTAACCCACTGTCCATTCGGAGCCCAACAAGGGCAAATCCACCAAGCCCAATTGCTCCACAAAGCTTCAACAACTCTCCTAACAAAATAAAGGTACACGAACATTTTCCTAGTGATCGGCTGCTTTGAGTGTAAAGTGCCCACGAATGCACGGCGGTCAGGTTTCACTCCCGTTGGATGTGGAGAATGTGCATAGCATGCTCTGTGTTGTTTAAATCATTGCCCTCCGCTCCGCAGCCTAGCTCTCTCTTCATACCACAGCTCTACCACCATCCCACCTCTCTCTCTCTCTCTCTCTCTCTCTCTTTCTCTCTCTCTCTCTCTCTCTCTCTCTCTCTTTCTCTCTCCTCCCCCCCCTCTCTCTCAGTCTCTGTCCCAGTCCTTCTGGTCTCCATATCTCTAAGCATGAGGCCAGATTTCCCCTCCTGCTGCGATCCCCTGTCTTATCTGTGTTAGTGCATCTATTTATATGTGGTTAGGACGCTCAGGAGCAGAGATAAAACAGAATCTGATTTGTGTCAAGTGTGAGAGAGCCGAGGGAGGGGGGGGTGCCTCCTACAGTCATGGGATTGGCCAACGCAGCGCCGTCAGTGCGAGGGGAAGAGTTTGCATTCTGCTCCGTTCCGTTTCCACCATGTGAAAGACGCCTCTCTGCTCTCTGTGGGTCTTTTTTCTTGGTTAGTTGTTTTTTTTTTTTTAAAGATTTTTTGCTGATGTCTGCCCTGTCGTCGCAGTCTTTAGGATGGTGGCCTGTCCAGCTTCAGCACATTTTTACATTTTTTTTTATTCCTTCATTTTTCTTTTGCCTCAGCCTCACCAACTGAACCCAAACAAACCACAGTGTGGGCTGGAGCCCTGCGATCCCAGCAGATCCACGGCCCAAATCTCTGGGTGTGTACTCCGCTTCTGGATGTAGCGCTGGCATGTTCAGTGGTGTGTTCCCAACATCTCTGGGTGTGTGCTCCGCTTCTTTATGTAGCGCTGGCATGTTCAGTGTATTCCCAACATCTCGCCCCAAAAAAAAGCACAGAGGCGTTTTTTTTTTTTTTTTTATAAACACTACTTGTGATATGAGGGATAGCGGGAACCCATCCAGTGAGGGGTGAGCAAAGGCCGAATGCCATATGCACACACCCCTAGAATGAGTAAATAAATAATGGAATAAATAAATGTCTAAACGAGTGGTTTGGAGCCGAGAAACAAGAGATTCTTTGTGCTTTGATGGTGAGGATGGTGCCAGGCTACGCCTCTGGCGTTGTTGGCACCGTCACTCTGTTGGAATAACTGACAGGCCTTTATGTACCTGATCCATAATTTAATCCAGACAGGACCGGACAAATCCCCTCGCATCAGGGGAGGGAAGCGAGGGTGGGAGGGAGGGAGAGAGAGAGGAAGAGAGGGAGAGAGAGAGGGAGAGAGAGAGGGAGGGAGAGAGAGAGAGAGAGAGAGAGAGAGAGAGAGAGAGAGAGAATGAAAGAGATGTGATGCTGATGGGGCACCTTGGCAGCCAGGAGAGGTGCTAATAAGCTATGAAGGGATTAACACACCCAGGACAAAAGCACAGAAATTCGTCCATTTTGCCAGGAGTAAATGAATGTATAAGTGTGATTTAGAGAGGAGGCATAATCACATCCCCTGTGGCTTCATCTCTCTCTCTCACAGTCTCTCTCTCTTTCTCTCTCTCTCTCTCACAGTCTCTCTTTCGCTCTCTCTCTCTCACAGTCTATCTCTCTTTCTCTCTCTCTCTCTCTCTCTTTCCCTCTCTCTCTCACAGTCTCTCTCTCTTTCTCTCTCTCTCTCTCACAGTCTCTCTCTCACAGTCTCTCTCTCTTTCTCTCTCTCTCTCTCACAGTCTCTCTCTCACAGTCTCTCTCTCTTTCGCTCTCTCTCTCTCACAGTCTCTCTCTCTCGCTCTCTCTTACAGTCTGTCTCTCTCTCCGTTTCTTAAATACATTAACATAATTCCTGACTACATCGTATCACTCCCTCAGTCATATTTTAACGCCGTTTTTATGGAGGTCATAATGTTGGGAATGGTAATAATTCTGGGAATGTTTCTCCCTATGATGGCGGTGTAAATTACAGGGCTGTAGACCTGCTTTACTGCTTTGTAGCTCCTTGTGGTCCCTGGAACTCCATACCTCGACGTTCAACATACCTGGCTACCTGGCCTCCTTTTGTTTTGCAACTCACGGTGCCTCCACTCCCCCGAAACATGTGTCTATGCAGCAGCCATGGCCAAATGAAACTTAGCGGTGATGCCCCTTGGCATACACAGTGCAACGGATTTGGACTGGCGGGCTTTATTCGCAGACAGAGCCCCGGCGGTGGTGCTGTTAATGCGTTGTGGCTTGGCTCCTGCAGGATTAGGTGTCAGGCCCTTTTGGGGGGAAACTGGGAAGGGCTCTTTGTCATTGCCGAGGGTGCTAGGTGCCAGACACGCTGGTCGCTGTGTGCCATTAGAGCATTCCTCTATGGATCTGTCACCCGTCGGAGCCCAGATGAGCAGCCACATAAAGCTGGCAGTGGCTCGGCTTCAAAGCCCAGGCCGTGTTTTTGACACAGTCGTCGGTCTCAGATCCATTAGCCAGGATTCCGGATAGGATGAAGCACTTTACAGGAATGTTTTTTTCTT
Organism: Clupea harengus; assembly: GCF_900700415.2. NCBI lineage: Eukaryota > Metazoa > Chordata > Actinopteri > Clupeiformes > Clupeidae > Clupea > Clupea harengus. The sequence goes on along the minus strand of NC_045164.1, from coordinate 25,329,437 downwards.
TTTTTTTCTCTCTTCCCGTTAATAGTGATTAAGAAAGTGTCGCCGTCGTCGTCCCCTTGGTCTGTGACCACATTGTCTGGAGATTCCTGCTCCCCCTGAGCTGTGTGAGGCTGGCAGGGCCTACCTCCAAGTTTGGGCTGATATCTTGTTATATGTTTCTCAGAAGCCCCCCCCACCGCAACCGTAACCTGGAGTTCCGGACGAGCCAGTCTCCAAGGCTCAAACGCCCTGCTGGCACAGTCTAGAGTGCGTGCAAAGGTGAGCGCTAGAAACCTCCAGAACAGTGCTCAGCGGCGCGCGAGCGAGCGAGAGAGAGAGAGGCATATGGAAATGTGTCTCGGGCCCGGCGGGAGGTGCCATTCGTTATGTTTACAGTGTGGGATCAACAGCCATCAAAGGCTCGGCTCATCCACTTGCATCTGCCATGCAGCGGAGGCAGCGGGCAGCGGGGGCGAGAGACGCCGACTCCCACGCGGTGCGGCCCCCGGCACCGACGCCCCTCCACATACCCAATCCGGCATCAAACGCCACAGCGAGAGAGAGAGACACTGCATCTCCTCACGCTGTCAGAGATAGATCCTTCCACCAGCTGTAATCCCATCAAGAGTTTCACGAGAGCATGTGTCTGCCTTTGCTCACTCACCATGCTCTCGCCCCTGCCGCTGGACCATCTCACATTTGGTCTTACCGTGCCAAGGTTGTGTGTGTGTGTGTATGTGTGTGTGTGTGGGTTTTTTAAACGCATTCCACTGATAACTTTCAGGTTTGGCAGCCTGACTAAGCTCTGCAGATGTCTGACTGATTAAGGACAAAGCCAGACGATCTTCCCACAAGGCTCCTAACCTCCCAAAGTTTCTCTATGTGGTTTGTTATATCCCTGTGGGTATGACAGCGGTATGTAATCATTTGGATAATTTGCCTGATTATTTATATAGGCTTGATGAAAATGACACTCACTCCTCCATTCTTACTGAAGGATCTGATCTGGTGCTTTTACCCCCTTTTTTTTACGTCCACCGCTTCCCAAACACCGTGAAGCGGTTTGCCATCTGTCTAAATTCTGTTTAATACTTCCTAATCACAATCATATGAGACTCTTATTTTGGCGTTAAAAGTGGCGTTAAAAGCCTGCGTTAGTGTCCTGACCCCTCAGAGCTCAATAACAATAGGCCTGATCACAGATCTGCCTTTTCGTACATCTTCACAGGTTCATTTCACACATGGATGAGTCTCCGGGTGACCTTGGCTGGGGTGTAGGAGTGGGTGTGGGGGGGGGGGGGGGGGGGGGGGGGTCGGGGGCCAGTGATTCTGCACATTGGCTAGCGAGCGAGCGTGGCTAGCGAGCGTGGTGTGAGACTGTCTGACTGCAGACGGGACCCTACCTGATGAGAGGCTCATTCCCCCCCTGTATTCCGTCTGGGCTGAAATTGAGTTTGTGCTCCCTCCACACCCAGGGTCATTTGAGCAAGCCAATTGCAGGTCAATGCTGACAGGACTGATTACCTTACAATACTTTTACTGGCCCTCCTCGGGGATAGGTATTGGGAGGAGGGGTGGCGGTGGGGAGGGGGTGGGGAGGGGTGTTGACATAATGCTTATCGAACGCACGGCTGCAGTCACCCTCTCAAACAGTTTACTGGCTCCGAGCTGTGAAAATTTGGAGTCTTGGGGAAGGGAGAAAAGAGCCAGTTCTGATTGCATCTGTTAAATGATACGGCCTTGTTCAGCTACCGTAGGCTAGCCTTACCCCACTCCTGAGCAAATTACCCATTGGACGTTTTTCCAGAGTGATCTAAGCGGCCTGTCAAGCCGATCCATTGTGTGCGCCGCGTTTGCAGACCCACCCAATTATCTGCCTTTCTTAGCTGATGTCTGTTTGCCTCAGTGACCTCATTGTGTGAAGGTCATGGGAAGACATTTCAAGATTTTATTACTTGTGCTGTACCCGGTTGTTGGGTGTCAGAGCATGATTCATCTTGCAGAACGCTGCTCTCTTTGCCCCTGTTTTTACTGTTATGCCAGCCCATGCCAGCACAGTGGAAAGTGTAATCTTGCTGTGGGTGAAATAACAAGAACCAATCCAAATAGGAAATTGAGAAAGAATTGGGGAAAAAAAAAATTAAGACAGCAAGTTCTCAATTTCAGCAGCGTGAAATTTGATGAGATAGGAGGTCTTGAATGACGACTCAAAGCGATCCGCGTGGGTTTCCTCGTGTTGCTCGACCTCGTCCCCCGCTGCTCTGAAGGTATCGTCATGGTGATGACGGCAGCGGTGGTCCCCGCACAGACGAGCTCTTAAACTGCGCCGCTATGTAGGTCACTGCCTTCCTCCGCCAACCGGGTTTAGACTCCAGCGCTGGTGCCGCTCCCCTGGCACAGAGAGCTCTTCTGCCGCTGTGCCACGTCTGTTTGCCACGACCCGCTGTGGTCGCACCCAGCCCCCCCCTCACACACACACACACACACACATACACATGCTTGCGGATGGGTCCAGATGGACCCGGCAGGCCTGGAACCCGTCAGAGCTGTCACCTCCATCTGCCGTCAGGGCAAACAGTGGAACTGACAGACAGTCACCTTTTCCTTCGGGGAACGGCCCACCGGTGGGTTTTGTTGGGGGGGTGATGTGTGCCTGAGGCATTGTGGTCTTTGACTTTAACCAGATCTCCAGTGCCGGGCTAAAGACAGATGGGGTGAGCTGAGAGACTGGCCAATTGGTCAGGCCAAGGCCTGTACTGGGAGCTGCGGCATGCTTGTGTGGGCTGGCATTTGCGAGCCCGCGTTCACTTTTGCCTGATTTGTTCTGATCCGGTTCAACACGCACTGGGAGAGTCTGTCTCTCAGCTTCAGGCCCAGACCCACCAGGTGCAGCGATGGAGGGCCGTAGGGCCTCCTGTGCATAGACGTTCGTCTATCAACTGAAATCCCGTGGCAGGCCCGCGCTACCTGTGGGGTAGCCCACCTTAGCATACGGTGGGCTTCATTAATGATGCTCTGACATCCACTTAGCTGTGATGTAATTCCCAGCGTGTGGTCCAGGAGCCCGGGGATAAGCAGCTTGCTCTCCCTCAGCCAGGCACTGGGCGAGCGCAGCTCCACTGACCTGAAATCATCCTGCTTCCTCTGCCCCTGCCAGCCTAAAGCTGTTCCCAACAAATGGCTCTGCACTAGCCTCACTATTGCCCTTGGAGGTGTCCCAAAGAAAACAGGCTCTCCGCTGTCATTATTTGTACGGTGTATGTTTGTGTGAGCAAGTGTGTGTGTGTGTGCAGGGGTGCAGGGTCGAGGTAGGGTGGGGGTGGGGAGGGAGTGTGTGTGTGTGTGTGTGTGTGTGTGTGTGGGGGGGGGGGGTGGGAGTGGACTTCAGTGTATATGTGTGTGAGAGTGTATGTTTTTTCTTGCTGGCCTTGGATTCCATTTCATGTTATATTGCTCAATTCAAAACAGGTCTTGCTCTTGCTCAGGGATTTCCAACAGATGGCAGGAATAAACATAATGAGTTTTTCAACGTTTCTCAGTGGTCTTTTGGAGTTTTTGTAGATGGAGGTTTATGGGGAACATGAAACATCCAGGTCTCCCGTCCTGTCACCCTGGGATACAAGTGAAGGAAATGGTGAAAGGCAGTAGGATGTCTCTCTCTCTCTCTCTCTCTCTCTCTCTCTCTCTCTCTCTCTCGCTCTCTCTCTCTCTCTCTCTCCCTCTCCCTCTCTCACACACACACACACACACATGTATGCAGAGAGTTTGATACATCTGGGAGATGAGGAATGCTATTGCATGCATGGCTGGTAGTGCTCTGCCTGAGAGACTGTTAGTGGACAGACAGTGCTCTTACACTTCTACAGTTTCACTGAACACTGAGCCATTACGACAGGCCCGCCCGCCCGCCCGCCCGCCCGCCCGCCCGCCCGCTGCAGTCCCCCCACACTCTCCTCACTGAAACTCTATGTGCCTTTACAAAACTCAGGAAAGTTTCAGGTTTTTTTTTTTTGCTCTATTTAAAAAAAGGTTTGGGACTTTTTCTTTCATTTCACCCTTTTTCCAATCTTTATTTTATTTTTTATCAAGGATTGGGGTAGGTGGCAGAAGCTCTGTGACAGACCTCCAGGATGTGTCTTTTAGAGAATCTCCTCGCTTTGATGTGAAATCCAGCTGCTCTCTGTTAACCTGGAGGCTACTGCTGCAAAGCCCACCCCCCCCCCCTGCCCCCGCCCCCCCTGTTAGATTGGAGCCTGACTGTGGCTCTGGACCATGGAGAGAGAGAGAGGTTTGAGAATGGCTCCCAGAGGTCCTGACCCTCACTGAGCCGGGCTCTGCACATTAACTTCCCCACCAGCGAGCCTCGCTTCCTTCCCAGAGCGCTCACCCAGGCACAACCCCTCTCCTCTCCTCTCCTCTCCTCTCCTCTCCTCTCCTCTCCTCGCTCGCCTCGGGGGCTGCTGCCGTGTCGCTCGCTCTCTCTGGGCCAAAACTCTTAATCCCTGTGGATTTAGATGATTCCTGAACTTGCATAACCACTTCCATGCGAATGTGTCTTGATCCGCGAGGCTGGCCAGGGGGTGTATCGAGTAACGCAATACCCCCCACCCCACCCCACACCCCCCCCAACCCCCACTCACTTGATGTGCGGTTAATAGGCATGTCGCTCGCTGTTTTACGGTGCCGTGTGTGTGTGTGTGTTGGGGAAGACAGATGCCTGTCTAATTGGAAGCAGTGTACGGACGGACAATTGCTTGTTTGTGAGCCGGTGCCATTCCCCCACAGAGACTCCGAAGGCCCCTCTGCCCGCCCGTCCTGCTGCTCCTGGGGGTGTGATCAGACGAGGCCACCCGGTAGATCTGTCCTTGGGAACCCGGGGAGAAGCCTGGATTAAGCACCTGTAATAAACAGCACATGTGAACATCGGGCCCCCGCTAATGAATCCCAGTCTATTCTTTATTTCCCGCACTCGATGCACCTGTGTACACAGACCATCTGTCCGTAATGGCCGCTCTCTCTCGCGCGCGGTCCCTGGAGTGGTCATTAGGCGCGAGGCTGAACCGAGGAGGAGAGAGAGAGCGAGAGAGAGAGAGAGAGAGAGAGAGAGAGAGAAAGAAAAAAACTGCTAGACTTTAAGCACATGATTCGAGAGCGAGGCTTTTTCTTTTCTGTTTCTGTCTTGTTTGTTTTATAAGAGGAAGATGGGGGAGGGGATTCACTGCAAACATGGGGGAGACCACACAGTCATCAGCACCAACTTCTCATCATTAATACAGATCGATGGATGGATGCATGCAGTACATATACACATACCAACTTGATTTCAGATCGGTGTTATTTGTCCCTGTGGCGCGGTGTGGCTTTGTGTTTGTGTCCTCTCTCTCTCCGTCTCGTTCAGCCGTTTGCTTCGCTGAAGTTTTGGCTGCTGTTTGCTCAGGGGGCTTATCACTTTGCAGACGATGCGCTGTGTCCTTGCAAATGCATTATCACAAACCCCAAAGTGCTCTCCCTTTTCAGATGTGTGTGTGTGTGTGTGTGTGTGTGTGTGTGTGTATCCTAAAAGTGTCACACCCCCTCCCGGGTTTTAAACCTCACCACTTTTGTGGGACAAGGTTTGCACAGGGGGTCTTAAGTGCCTGGATGCAAACATGACAGGTCTCAAGCCTCCCTGCAATCCCCCTCAGACAGGGCTGTGCACAGCGGGAGGGGATGGCCAGATGATTAACTCTACACTCAACTTCTCCCACTCCCTCTTTCTCCCTGTCTCCCATCCTCTCCCCTCCCCTCCCCTGGTGGAGGCTGTCCAGTCTGATTCGGTCCAGTGGAGATGGTGGCTGTCCATCTCATTATCAGCTCACAGACACACACACGTCTTGTCATCTCTCTCTCTCTCTCTCTCTCTCTCTCTCTCCCTCTCTCTCTCTGTCTCTCTCTGTCTCCCCTCCCTCCCTCCCTGCCCCCAACCTAAGTCACTGCTCAAAATAAATGTAACATGCAAACTGTGTGGCCTGTCTATCACAGCCGAGAAATGGGTTACAATCTGTTGTCGACTTACTATAGATACTAGTAGACTGAGAATAGCAGTTCGGGCATTTGTGATACTTATTTACTCGTACTTGTACTGCATCCCCGTCTGCCATTTAGTCAGTACAGTATCCAGTAGAACTGGGTATCAATAGACTTCGATGTTGTACAAACGCACTGATATCCATGTAAGTGACTGCAGTGGAACTGTTCCCAGGGGGAGGCACGCTGATTAATATTTCATGTTTCTCTTGCAGGGAACTGAATGGAAATAACTTCACACGCATCAACAAGAATGACTTCGCTGGACTGAAGTACCTCCGAGTCCTGTAAGTGATCTCTAAACGAACACACTGAAAGACAAATCACATATATATATGTGGGAGGGAGGACCCAAATGACTGACCACATGGCATCAGTGGAGCAGCAGAATGTTCTGCCGTGACCCTTGACCCTTCACCCTCTCTACCGGTGCAGTTCTGGGCTTGTGAAGTGAGAATGAAAAATATTATTTCAGGGGAATGGAGACTTAAGCCCATTAGGCATTTTGTCCAGTCTCTTCACTGTGGCATGGAGTGCACTCACACTCGTGTTATTTTCCACAAGCACACCCATCATCCGTTTTCCACAGCAGTTGAACTCTATAATGAGGGACCATGTTGTATAATTTCATAGCAGAAGAGTATTTCAATGGCTCTATTATAAATGACCTGTCTATGACTTCTATTAAAGTATCTATACTAAAATATATACTTAATATTTTAATCTTTGTATTTTAGATTATTTCATTATTTCCCAATGTCTGCTAAATGTATGCCCATTGCAGTGAAAAGGGGAAATGCTTTGTAATGTCCTCGGGGTATTTACATTGTCCCTCCTGTCGGGCAGATCAGGTGTTTCCCACCTTAGTGTACCCCTCTCTGGAGAACAAATACCTACCTGTCATGAACTTCTCACTAGCAAGGTGTAAGGAGCCCCTTACAAGGAGCTCCAGAGAAGGGGAGTTGTTTGGCCGGGCTCTCAAACCACTGCCTGACCCCTGACCCTCCCAGAGGAGCTCCAGGGCACGAGCTCCAGCCTTCACACCCCCACCCCCACCTCCACCTCCACCCGCACCTCCACCCCCACCCCCACCTCCACCTCCACCCGCACCTCCACCCCCACCCCCACCTCCACCTCCACCTCCACCTCCACCTCCACCTCCACCCCCACCTCCACCTCCACCCGCACCTCCACCCCCACCCCCACCTCCACCTCCACCCGCACCTCCACCCCCACCCCCACCTCCACCCCCACCCCCACCTCCACCTCCACCCACACCTCCACCTCCACCCCCACCCTCCCTCCTGCCTCACAGCCCCAACCACCCCTGCCCCGTCTATCCGCTGCTCCTCCTCCCTGGCTACGAGGCTTAGGGCAGATTGTCCAAGCCCAAGTGGCAGTGTAGTGCAGGCAGGCAGGCAGACCACTCTGTTGTTCCTGACCTCTACGAGTCAGCCGGCTTCAGACAAACAGACGTGCTGCGCACTCTCACTTTCCACCGGGGGCAAGCCCACAGGAAAGCTGGTTTAGGCTTACAGTCACAGACGCAGGCAGAGAAGCCAAACAAAGGAATGGGTGGACACGGCCAGTTCCCCCCCGATGATTGAGTCAAGATTCTGGTACATTCTCTCTTCTCCGCTGCCTGCCATTTACAGTAAAGGTAGTGAGGTTAGTGGAGAATGTCCATGGCAGTAATCTCCACTTACCCCCGAAAGCACAGCCAGGCAAAACTGTCTGAGCCTTGAACATGTTACAAAAAGCAGAAATGTTTATATGAAAGATCTGAGTTAAATTGCTCAGGAGACTGCCTCCGAGACGGCCAGATCTCATCTGTTTTTTTTGCCTCTCGCTCTTGAACTTATCCTTCACTGCTGGCACGAGTTCATTGGCGCAGCTGAGACAAATTACACTTTTATTTATTTGTGCACTGATATATTTATGCGTGGCTTGTGATCTGTTATTTGCATTTGTACTTGACTCCAAGGAAAGGGAGGGGGCTGAATTGCTGACCCTCTGCAAAGGCTTTTAAAGGGACCAGCTATGTTCCACGAACAGTCAGACTTTTTAGTTGTTGTTGTTTTAATCCTTGATGAAGGTACCCCGCTGTTTGTTCAAAGCTCAGATGCCTCCAGTCTCCAGAGGTCACTCTATTGTAGCCTTTCTAGAACCATCACTGTTTTTTTACTTTCAAACATGTTTTTTTCATGAGTTTGTTTTGGAGAATGTTGCAACAAATATGTGTGTGTGCTCAGTGGCGAGCGGCCATCTGAAGCCTGCGGTGCTAACCGCCGACACGGGCAGGTCTGCGCCCTCGCCTGAGGGAGGCTACCACAGAGACACTCTTCTTCCCCCCACAAACACACTCTCTGCGTCCTCTGGTGTATGCCACCACTGGCGGTGTCTCTCTCTCTCTCTCCCTCTCTCTCTCTCTCTCTCTCCCTTCTTCCTGTCTGGCGCACCTCTCTCCCTCTCTCCCTCTCACCCCTGTCCTCTGTGATCACTCTGACCAGAAGACCACACTGAAGAGCTCACTCACTCCCTTACTCACTCACTCACTCACACACTGACCGCCTCAGTCTCGGCTTGGCCTACATCTCCCTCTCTCCCTCTTTCTCTCTCCCTCTCTCTCTCTCTCTCTCTCTCTCTCTTTCCCTCTCTTGACTCCGAATCCACCTTAGGAAGCACTTTCCTGGCTCCCGTCCCTCACAAGTTCCCTGCCCTTGCCAAGATTCCACAGCACCCCCCATCCCTTCACCCCCCAGACCACAGCGCTGCCCAGGACCTCTGCTCTTCGGCCCCTCAGTTCCCTCTTCACCAGCGGGCACAGCCACCCATGTAGCGCCCGTTAGCAACTCTTTAGCCGCTGGCTAGCAGACCAGTCCAGCCTCTGCCACACACTTAGTCACCTCTTGTCCCCTTTCTCTCTTTCTTGTCCCTGCAGGCAGCTAATGGAAAACCAGATTGGAGCCATCGAGCGCGGGGCCTTTGATGACATGAAGGAGCTGGAGAGACTGTAAGTGTTCAGTGGGGTCTGGCCGGAGGTTTGGGGTTAGGTGGGGGGCAGCTGGGGTGGAGGGTGGAGGGTGGAGGGGGGAGGTTAAACTGTGCCACGTATTATTTTACCATCATCCCGAATGACACTGTAAACAGCATACTGATACACACACAGACACACACACACACACACACACATACACACACACACACATACTGTACACACACATGCAAAAACACATGCCTTTGGTTCCATTTGGTCGGCACATTTCATCACCAAGCTCACAGATATGGTAGCCGCAGTGCGAGAGGCCATTGTGAGCTGATATTCCCAGGCAGTGTTTAAGGACCACATCACAGAGCGCCTCTCTGATGTGAAGCTCATGGTTCAGTATGGACTCAAGATGGGCGAGGGGGTCTAGCGTGCAGCTGCTGCTTTTAATGTTCAGCGTATTTAAGGGATTGGCTGCGTGGGTCTGACGGGCCTGTCATCTGCCTGCTTAGATGTGTGTCAGGGGCCATCTGATCTGGCTTGTTATCACTTACACTCTTGAAGGGGCTCTTGCAACAATTACACACAATCTGTCTACAATTCTGTTTGCCATAACATTTACTTAAGCTTAGTAAGTCATTTTTGCCCTGTACTTGCTTTGAAAAAAAAAAAAAGAGTGCTTTTTTTTTGCACTTAACATCATGTGAACATTAAGAAGATACACGACCAGGACTTGAAACTGCCAGTTGAAGACAACTATGTCAGCCTTTTTTTTACTGCCGGTATCACAGGACTTTGAGTCGAACGGAGACGTTTCTATTGCCACGGTGATGTTTATATGTTTCTCTTCCTCAGGCGTCTGAACAGGAACCAACTCCACCAGCTCCCAGAGCTACTGTTTCAGAAGAACGCCGGCCTTTCCAGACTGTGAGTACTTTTTTTTTGTTTTTTCTTCGCTAGCTTTGTCGTTCACTCTCTCATTTCTCTCTCTCTCTCTCTCTCTCTCTCTCTCTCTCTCCCATGTTTACACTCTATCTTCTGCTCTCCGTACCACTTTCTCCTTCTGAAACACATATCCATCCAGACATCCAGACAGGAATTGATTATGTCCGTATCAGAAGCAGCACTGATTTTGAAGGCTCAGGTCTGGACAGCTCCAGTGTGCCTTGACAGCTTCATGACTTCCCATCCAGCTGTGGGTCTGCTGGAGTACTTGAAGTGGCCCAGTAGGGTGGGCTTCAATGGGCCTGCTTGGGATCTGAGAGGGGCATCAGATTGAAGATGTTAAGGATATACATTTCTGTTCTGTGTGGATAAATGTATTTTCAGGATAAGGGCTTTTCTTGTTTGAACTCCCACCACCACCCTGCTGCGATCGCGGCCTTACACCCGTACAAAAGTTTTATACGAGTCTGTAACTCAACTCCACCCGGGCAGATAATTGGTGCAGACGGTTTTCCTTCTCCGCTGATCATTTCAGTTCAAGTTACCTGTTGCATGTGGGAATAATGAAGTACAGGGACACGGAAAAGCCATTTCCCTCCCAGCACCCCCCACCCCCCACCCCCCTTTAAAGCCATTCATGTAACGGCTGCGTCTCGCGTCTGCCTCCCCACACACACACACACACACACACACACACACACACACACACACACACACACACACACCACCCACTCCCTGCCAGACCCCTCAAGGCCACAGCTTCGCTCGGACAGCCCGTACACATAACTCTGGGAGTGTGTTTTTCGCAAGGTTGTCTGGAAAGGCAGTGGTAGCAGCAGCAACTCATGATTTGAACCGTTGGCGATAGGAGCAGCTGTTAAAACAATTTGCAAAAAGGAACAACCTTCGTTCACAAGAAAAGATTTGGCCATTGTTTTTGGTCAACGTAGGAGAAAAAAAAAGGAAATGGAATATCATTTTTTAAACTGTCGCTCCCTCACCAGAACTCCTCACAGATTTATCCTCTTAATTCTCCTCATCTGTCTTCTTCTGAAGAACGGCAGCACACCCCCTCAGCTTTCATAGTCTCCTTTCCCACTCGGTGTCCTGTCAGGGGTTTGGACAAACACGGCAGTGACAGAAGCAATTCTGTGGAAGCGAGAACAGTGAGCATATTCTAATGACATTTTTTGATGTGTTTTAACTAGTCTGACATCTGCTCCGTGAGAACACTGAGCCATTACCTTACAGTCTGGCCAGGAGACACACACACACACACACACACACACACACACACACACACACACACACACACACACACACACACACACACACACACACAAACACACACACACACACACACTCGAGTTACAGGGACATCTCATTTGAGCTTTTGGGTGATTTTAATACAGTTAAAAGCTTTTTGCTCCCACCGGAAGGCTTGCCTTTGCACTTGCTCTAAGTGCTCACTGGGGCTTGTTAAGGTCTCCCTTTTAATGGCCTTAACAAGAGGGTTTAATGTAGGAGCCCACTGGCCTTAGGTGGGATGTTAACCCAGATGTTTTCTCTAGCATGGAGGATTAATTGGCCTCTCTCGCGCGCTCTTTCTTCCTCTGCGAGTGTCCGGGAATGAAAGCGGTTCCCGTGTCGTAAAGGAGCCCATGTGATCCCCAGACTCCATGGTGTGAGGATGGCCCAGCCAGACCGCCGCAATGCTATTTATATGAATGACATAAGAGGCAGCCAGCCAGCCATCCAGCCAGTCACACCGCTATGAACACGGGCTCTCTCCCTCCTCTTTCTCCCTCTCTCCCTCTCTTTTCATGTTCCTCTCTTTTTCTCTTCTTTTCTTTTCTCTCTCCCTTTTTCTTTTTCTCTTTCTCTCTCTCTCTCTCTCTCTCTCTCTCTATATATATATCTCTCTCTCTTCACCACCCCTTCCACCTTTCGCAGCCTCCAGGCCCCCATGGCAGTAAAGCACAAGGAGAGAGTTTACTTCATAAAAAGAGCGGTGCTGAAATTAGCCCATTAAAAGTCGTGAGTTGCAGTCGTTATGCCCACTTGTTAATGAGCTGCCTTTTTAATACAAAGAGGTGGCAGAAGGCATGGAATTAATGACCTTATTTTTTTTATTTCCTCAGAGAAAAAAAAGGGCGGGGGGCATTGCTCTGACTGTTGGGACTGGGGAGTCACCCAGAGCTGGGGGGGGTGGGGGTGGGGGGGGGGTGGGGTGGCTGGAGTAGGCTGGGGGGGGTAAGGGGTAAGGGAGGGGGTGTTTTTTGTCGTTTTTTTTTGTTTGGATACCTCTCTCAACATTGTTGTTTCAGATGAGAAAACAAGAGAAAAGTGAACAGCGAGGCATGGAAAGTGGTGGCGTTTGAAGTTCATTAGGGGGAGATGATGGATTCGGGTGAAGCTCCTCGTTACACTGACACATTTAGGGGGGAGAACCGGGTGGAGGCGCACAGCTCACGGAACAATAACACTGGGGATGGGGTGGCATCCATCATGGTTAACGACCAGTTGTCCCCCAACCCCCTTTCCCTCTCTCTCCCTCTCTGTCTCTCTTCCTCTCCCTCTCTTTCTCTCCCTCTCTCTCTCTCTCTATCTCTCTTCCTCTCTCCCTCTCCCTCTCTCCCTCTCTCTCGCTCCTCTCACACCCCTCATGGCCTTCTCTCCTCAGAGCCGGCCCTGTAATCTACTCTCACAGCGTCTGTAATTAGAGAGCTCGCGCTCGGTTCACACTGGGAACCCTCTGGAATACAGAGGAGTGGGATAGTTAGGGGAGGATGGGGGGGAACGCAGCGCCGGCTTGATAGGTGCCCTGAGGGGACGGCATCTGGTTTGGAGAGAGAGGAGAGAGGAGAGAGGAGAGGAGAGGAGAGGAGAGGAGAGGAGAGAGGAGAGTGGAGAGAGGAGAGAGGAGAGTGGAGAGTGGAGAGAGGAGAGAGGAGTGGAGAGAGGAGAGAGGAGAGGAGAGGAGAGGAGAGGAGAGGAGAGGAGAGGGGAGAGAGGAGAGGAGAGGAGAGAGGAGAGAGGAGAGGAGAGGAGAGGAGAGGGGAGGAGAGGGGAGAGGAGAGGAGAGGAGAGAGGAGAGAGGAGAGTGGAGAGAGGAGTGGAGAGAGGAGTGGAGAGAGGAGAGGAGAGGAGAGGAGAGGAGAGGAGAGAGGAGAGGAGAGGAGAGGAGAGGAGAGGAGAGGAGAGGAGAGAGGAGAGTGGAGAGAGGAGAGAGGAGAGTGGAGTTTGGGGTTTGGTTATGGTGATGGTGGAGAGAGTGGGGCTGTTCAGTGCTCTGGGCCTCTGGTCCTTCTCTGTACTGCAGTGGGTGTCTCGTCTCTGGTGGTGTCTGTGGCCATGATCCCTGGGCTAACAGGCAGGGCTTGCTGTGTGTGAGAGAGAGAGAGAGAGAGAGAGAGAGAGAGGTGGGATGGGGAGGGGAGACAGAAGCTCTATTGAGAGTTTGGAGTACTGGCACTGCAGATTCCCATGTTTTTACTATGTGTGGGAATCCTGATTGCCCGTGGAAATATGTCTGCACATTTTAGAAAAGGGAAACAGAAATCCTGTGTTTGAGTCGCATTATCGCCCCTATTTGCGAGTGTTTGCTCTGAATGGCATCAAGCACCTCTAGTTAACAATCGGCTCTTTTTGATTTGTGTGTGAGTTGGTTCATTCACAAGCCGGAGTGTATTCCTCCTCGGCAGGCAGCTTGGCTCCGGGCGGAGGGGGAGTTACGCTAGCAGGGCCGTGACTGTCTCAGCGTGTGTGTGTGTGTGTGTGTGAGTGTGCGTGTGTGTGAGTGTGTGTGTGTGTGTGTGTGTGTGACTGTCTCAGTCGGGGCTCTGTGTGAGTGTGTGTGTGTGTGTGTGTGTGTTTGAGTGTGTGTGTGTGTGTGTGTGTGTGTGTGTGTTTGTGTGTGTGTGTGTGTGACTGTCTCAGCCGGGGCTCTGTGGCTCCCTGCCTGGCTGCCTGCATCTCCAGTCTCCTGGGGGGTAGAGAGCTGGGAGGAGGGGCGTGGATCCCACTCCGGCTTCCGTGCTACTGCCTGACAACAGCCCCATCCACGTACACAAACACTACCAGGGGGAGGGATGAGTACACAGAGGATAACAGCGTAATTACACGTTTTCATCTAGCAGGCATGAGGGATTGTGTGTGTGTGTGTGTGTGTGTGTGTGTGTGTGTGTGTGTGTTTTCTTTTTTTTTTAGGAATTTATTTATTCTGTGCGTGTGTGTGTGTGTGTGTGTGTGTGTATGTGAGGAGGTAAAAGTGATGTTTTCATTGATCACTCATGCATGCTACCTTTACTGTAGTCCACTGACGTCATTCTCATGGATTTCAAGCTGCAGGCCCTCATTAATCTATTAATTTAAGAACATTTCTACAGTGCTTTTGTGTGGAGAGAATAGAGAAATTAGACATTGCTTTAGCTACATTAGACAGTGTAGTTTGTCAGGTTGTGGATGGTAATTATATCAATATAATACCATATACAGGATCCCCTGTGTATTCATTTCCAAAATGACTTCATAAATACAGTTACTCCTGGTTGCCTTAGTCACATCCTCTGTGCTTTCTCGACCCCTGGAGACAGACAGACAGACAGACAGCCACACACACACACACACACACACACACACACACACACTGTCTGACGCCTCCGCCTGGCTCATTCTCACTTGTTACTCTCGGAGAGTGCATCGAGCTGAATCGCTATTCTGTCATATCACCATCTCTCCCTTCAGTTCCCCTCCTCCTCCTCCTCCCAGAACGGTCCCAGTGTGTGTGTGTGTGTGTGTGTGTGTGTGTGTGTGTGTGTGTGTGCGCTGTCCCAGTGTGTGTGTGTGTGTGTGTGTGTGTGTGTGTGTGTGTGGTGCGCTGTGTGTGTGTGTGTGTGTGTGTGTGTGTGTGTGTGTGTGTGTGTGTGTGTGTGTGTGTGTGTGTGTGCGCTGTCCCAGTGTGTGTGTGTGTGTGTGTGTGTGTGTGTGTGTGTGTGTGTGTGCGCTGTCCCAGTGTGTGTGTGTGTGTGTGTGTGTGTGTGTGTGTGCGCTGTCCCAGTGTGTGTGTCTGTGTGTGTGTGTGTGTGTGTGTGTGTGTGTGTGTGTGTGTGTGTGTGTGAGAGCCTGTCATTACCACCCTCCGCTGTCACGTTACGCCGGGCCACCCTTCCGTGCTGTCACAGGCCTGCTCACTGACATGGGCGCGACACCCAGTAGCAGCTCTCCGCCGCGTCCGCCTGAGACGAGGAGACGGAGATTGAGTCTGGCGAGATGGGTGCCCTTCATATCTCAGGCCCTCTCCTCTTTGTGTCTCCTGCTCGTCCTCTTCGTCTCTCTCCTCTCAGACGTGAGAACAAGTGTCACAGGTCCCGCTTAATGACGTGGAGAGACTCTCACACGTGAGAACAAGTGTCACAGGTCCTGCTTAATGACGTGGGAGAGACTCCTGGTCGCAGCTCTACACGGGTCTTTGTGAGAGGGGTTGGTGATTTAAGTGTGTCAAGATGGATTGTCTTTGTGTCTTATGCCCGTGACTCTCTGAGGCTCGTCCTCTGTGTCTGTCTCCCTCTCGCACACGTGATAATGAGCTTGCTTGTGAGCTACAGGACACACACACACACACACACACACACACACACACACACACACACACACACACACACCGCCACTACTGCACATCGCAGTCAGAAGAGAACACAAGTGTTTACACGTCGCGCTTGGGTGCCAAAAGGTTTCCGCTCCGTCCAGGAGTGTTCAATTATGGCGCTATCCAGCCAGCCACCAGCCCCAGTCATTCTGAGCAGGATATGAGGGGATGTCATTGTTGGAAATCCTGTAATAATGGGGGTGGATATCATCTCCCTTTTGTTTGCAGAGAGGTTGTTTTCCAAGAACTGCTGGTGTGAGAAGCCAGTGCTCTTATGTTCCCCACCACACATACACACCCACACACACAGACACACACACACACACAGACACACACACACAGACTCACAGACACACAAACACTCGCCCCTTCCTGCGATCCCCTCCCCCCCACCCGTGCCCTCTGTTCCCTGTCCTGTCTCGCTCCATGGCCCTGGCAGACTGCTAATGGCCCGGGACGGGCTTGTCATTTCCTCCTTTTTGTCCGGCCAAATGAATGCCCAATAAGGCCGTGCCAAGGACAGCCCTCGCTGGGGAAGCCTAGCGCTCTGGCCCGGCCTGAGTTACTGTAGCAACTGCTCAAGCCTCTGGGGTTTGGTGGTGTGTGTGTGTGTGTGTGTGTGTGTGTGTGTGTGTGTGTGTGTGTGTGTGTGTGTGTGTGTGTGTGTGTGTGTGTGTGTGTGTGTGTGTGTGTGTGTGTGTGTGTGTGTGTGTGTGTGTCTGTGTGTGTGTGTGTGTGTGTGTGTGTGTGTGTGTGTTTGTGTGAAGTCTGTATGACGAGGGTTGAGGTTTCTTGAACCACTTCATAGCCTAGATTTTTATTTGTTCTGTGTAAGTTGGCTACTAAGTTGGCTGAATTGGAGTGGATTGAACTATTGGGCTCATCATGGCTGGTTGGCTGATGGGTGGACTCTGACATGCGGAGATGTCTGTGTGGGATGGGACAGCATTTGTTTGGAAGGGGGAAGTGTGATGGTGACTGATTGTGTAGTTCACAGCAAAGCTCACAGCAAAGGGTCAACAGTGTCCGGTCGCTTTCAGACGCATCCGGCCATTTGGATTGTCCCAGAGTGCTAGTGCCCTGGAGTTGACACACACACACACACACACACACACACACACACACACACACACACACACACACACACACACACACACACATACATACAAAGATGCTCTGTGATGGCTCTCCTCGATCTTCCCCCAGAGTGGCAGGTTAATTAAACCCAGACGCGTTCGCTTAGCTGTTTGTCATTCTGGCTGTCAGTCGCCCATGGGCAGACAAACACACTGATGGACCCCCCCCAGCACTGATGGACCCCCCCCTAGCACCGATGGACCCCCCCACAGCACTGATGGACCCTCCCCAGCACTGATGGACCCCCCCCAGCACTGACGGACCCTCCCCAGCACTGATGCCCCTCCCCAGCACGGCTCCCTTCAGTCCTCCATGCATCTGGGCTTTGTTGTGCACTCAACCCTAAACTTTGACCTCAGTGATAACTAAATGAAGGACAAACAGAGCCTCCTTTTTTCTTTTTGTCTCTTCAGCATTCCCCTCTGCCCACGATGCGCACGCGGGGGTTAACTTCACAGCAGAGGATTCAAATTCATGCGGATCTCGCTCGGTGTTCTTCCTGTCCTTTCGGATAAAAGCCCTCGGAGCTTTTGGGACGGGAGCGTGCTGGGGTGCAGCGATGCTCTGGGGGTGGTGTGTGTGTGTGTGTGTGTGTGTGTGTGTGTGTTTGTGTGTGTGTGTGTGCTGGGGTGCAGCGATGCTGCCTGCCTGGAATTCTGACCAGCCCTAGGCTTTCTTTTTTTTTCATTCATTCCGCTCTGGGGGTGGTGTGTGTGTGTGTGTGTGTGTGTGTGTGTGTGTGTGTGTGTGTGTGTGTGTGTGCACGGCGGTCAGCGACGCTCAGTCCAAAACTGACCATTACCCCGCAAAGCCGTGGGCGCTGGTCTGCTCTGGCCCCGAGGCTCTGCCCGCCTCTGCCCGTCTCAGGTGGTAAAAGGGCATTTTTATGGGTTGTCGCAGGCTTTTTTTTACGAGTCGCACAGTGCGCGAGAGAAACAGAAACACCATAAAACCATCTGAAGGAAGCGGAAGCCAAAAGGGGGTAATTTAAAAACCACTCTGCTGTCTGAAATATTCAGAACGAGAACGGGAGGAGAGGGAGGGAAAGGAAGAGAGAGAGAGAGAGAGAGAGAGAGAGAGAGAGAGAGAGAGTGAGACATTGAAAGAAACAGTCAAACAGAACGAGAGAGAAAAGGAAAGAGAGAGAGTATCCATGTTTGTGCGTACTGACGACTGTGTTCTCCGTCATTAATAATTTATGAGACGGATCGGGCCTGTTAAATATTCACGATAAAGGGCTCCAAACATCAAGCCTTTCAATCAGCGGGTATCAGGAGCGCTTTTTTTTTTTCAAAGTGCCGCTGAAGGAATCTATAAAGCTCGCAATCCCAGCGGGGTCCGTTGCACGGCGGATCAGACCTGTGCTCAGCTGGCAGGGCGGCGGGATACCTTTCATGGAGACTCTCTCTCTCTCTCTCTCCTCCACCCCCCAACCTCGCCCTCCCTCGTGCAGGCACCGTTTCATTGTGTTGATGTATGTTGGGGGGGGGATAGCGCTCATAATTATGAATTGATATGTCATGAATAAGTTATGACAGCGTGGTCTGTTTCCTCTCTCCCGCTCTGCGTACGTGAGCGGAGGAATGTTGTTGTGTGCGCAGAGGGCACGCGGGGGGTGGCGTGGGGTTCTGACGGCGGTGGCAGGTTTGGTGCCGCTCGATGGGGGTGGTGAGGGCAAGGGTGGGGGTCGGGGGACGGGGACGGGTTAGTTTTGGGGGGGCTGGCCGTGCTGGCCGTGCTGGCCGTGCCTGATTGGAAGTGACACGCAGGAGACAGCGGCGCTCCCCGTGCCTTCGCTGGCGAGATGCTGGGGTTTTGGAAGGAATGCCGAGGCGGGAGCCAGCAATAACAGCCCCTATAGTGCCAGGCCTGTCTGAAGAATGTCAGTGTGCTGAACTGCAGCACCCAGGTCCTGTCAGGGAAAAAGGCTTTTTTTCTTGTTTTTTTTTTTCACCTCCCCTTTCAAACATCGCTTCCTCCATTTTGGATGGATGATTTTGGGGGGGTTCCTTAAGCCTTACAGGGGTCTTTCAAAACGGTCGGCCCGGGCCATCCATCATCCTTTCACTCTCTCTCTCTCTGGCTACGTGCCTTAAAACCCCCTCCATTATTTTTGAGGTGAAAGCCAGCGGTGTTCCTGCGAGCAGAAATCTGCTCTTTGTCACACTGAGGTTTGGAGACCTGTCACGTTGCGGCATCCTCTGCTGTTCCAAACTGGCCTGGAGTCAGTGAGTGAGCGTCGGTGAGCGTCGGTGAGCGTCGATGGGCGTCGGAGGGCGTGAGGCCCTGGAGGGACACCCAAACACCCAAACAATACTCTTCCCTCAGAGTAAACACCACCCTGAGGAAGCTGCTGCTTCCACTTACCCTCAGCTTTTTTCTTCTTTTTTTTGCCTCTCTGTGTTTTCTACATGCGTAAACTAACAAACAAGGCCCACACACGCACACGCGCATGTACAAACACACACATACACACACACACACACACACACACACACACTCGCAGCTCAACAGCAGGCCTCTGTTAGCCTCTGTCACCCCTCTTCCCCTTACAAACCCCATCTCTGGATCCTCCCTAAGACCTGGGATGAAGCCCAAATTGTAGCGTGGGGGTGGAAGGGGGGTGTAGGGAAGGGGGGTGGGGAGTAGTTGAAGGAGAGGACTTTGTCGGGAGTGTGTGGAGTGCTCAGGAGAGAGAGAAAGCAGGCAGTCAGAGGCTCGGTACGGCGTGGTGCGCCTGCCCCTGGAGCTGATGCCATCGTGTCTGTAATCTCCTGCTGTAATTACGGGCTCACAGGCAGAGCCTCAGCTTCCTGTGGAGAGAAGAGTCTCTTTTTCTCTCATTTTCTCTCTCATTCTCTCTCTCTCTCTTTCTCTCTTTCATTCTTTCAGTCTCTCTCTCTCTCTCTCTTGTCAGCCCCCCTAGCAGCTTTTCTTTGTCTTCTGGCTCCTGCATTCTTTTTGTTTGCTTTGTTTTGTTTGTTGTTCTACAGTAAATCTGCTCTTTGAAGCCCCTTCTTTTGTTCGTGCGGAAGAGCTTGTGCGCATAGCCTCCGGCTACACATAAAGCCTACCTGAGCACGGGCAGGAATGCTTGTCCCCATGATCTCACTTCCTCGTTGAGACACACGTCCTGCTCCCATCAGCGGCCCACCCTGCTTGTCTCTCTGTGTGACCGACAGTCAAGAGTTCACTGCCCTCAGAGGGCTCCTTAGTCCGCCACAGCTGCCTAGATACCGCGCATCTTTTCATTTTTATTCTACTTGTGCAATTTATTTGGTTTGGTTGGAAAGGGTATCCGA
>NC_045164.1:25291875-25304375 GCF_900700415.2 Clupea harengus | reverse complement strand
CCCGGTTTCCTCTCCTGCTAAAGGCTGGCACGTTCAGGAGGACAGGAGAAAAACCTCTTCCTGGAAGTCCTCAAGGTTTGGATGCTTGAGCCCAGACATTGGCCTTCCACCAAAAAAAAAAGGAAGCACAAAAGTGGTTTGTAGTCCTAGAGATATATTTATACCTGGATTACAATCAAACTCATTTCCTGCCCGTTGCAAGGGGGGAGCCCAGCGCAAATATGTTAAAGTCTTTGTGGTTTCTCACAAATATGACAGACCCTCCGTTTGTTGTGGAGCGCGGCGCTCCGTGCTCAGCGTGGATCCTGGTCGGGTGAGTTATGGGACAGACGACTTTACGGCGCGCGTCTGCGTGGCAACCTGGTGTGGGACGACCGGCAATGAGCGACCAGGGGAAAGGCTGTTGTTCACAGACAGGGTCAGATGGGAGGCAGATAGGCGTGCTAACATGTCCCACCTTTGCTGGTTCTTTCCCATGTAAGGCTAAGTCCCTGGCTCCGTCCCACCAGGTCCTGCTTTCTCTCACTGTCTGCTTCCACGCTGGATGTGGTTTTAGGGCTTTGGGGGGATATGAGGAGGTTACAGTCAATAAAGTTGCCGTTAAAAGAAAAGCAGCCATTCAAAGCAGGCCAAACAAAGACTTTTCACATGAAAATGCTAACAGACTGGCGTCCGTCGACTCAAACGTTTCCTTAGTGCTCGCTAACCTTTCAATCCCCCACCTTATACGCTTAACCCAGCCTTGTTCACCTTCACGCAACAGTGCATACACAAGTTAATTAGCCTTAGTAGCTGAGTAAACTCTAATTTCTTGTCAGTAATTACTTCATTTGTATTCACGGAATGCCTCAGAGTGAGAAGTGGATGTTGTGCCAAGACGTTTAAAAGATTACTCTTTATTGACTAAACACCTTTTTCTTCCCCCTCTAATAGATTGTCTGTGTCTCAAATCTTTACTACTCTTTTGTCCTAATATCTGATGGTTGCTATGGAAACTATGGACAATACGGTTTGTTTGAATCGTGCTTAGAGACAGTCTTTTGGTCTTGTTCAGCGTCATGCTGGTATTTCTTTTTTTAGCAGTGTCTGTGAGGATTAAACAACACACTGTATCTACAGTTTCTAGCAGCATACATAAACCAGACTGTGTATGGGTCATCTCAAAGAGATTAGTTTGCAAATGATTCAAACAATCAAACGAAAACAAACCTCTATCATACGTTTCTTTTGGACCGGTGTTGTTTTTTTAATCCCCTCCGGCAACACGGAATGCTTCGAAATGAGAGGGGGAGGATTCCAACGCCACGACTCTCCGTGCCATGTCTCAGGCTATGACTTTATTTCTGCGGAGTGAGTTGTCTGGGCTCCTAAGCCAGCGTGGAGCATTGCTCTTTAGTGTGTAAGCCTGACAAGCTCTTGTGGTGGGGGGCCCTCTGTTCTGGTGTAAGGAATCGCCTTCAATACTAAGCCCAATGTTCTGATGTTTCAATTTAAGGAGCACCGCATGGCACTCCATCTCTGTTATAA
This sequence comes from Clupea harengus, assembly GCF_900700415.2. Taxonomy (NCBI): domain Eukaryota; kingdom Metazoa; phylum Chordata; class Actinopteri; order Clupeiformes; family Clupeidae; genus Clupea; species Clupea harengus. The sequence continues at coordinate 25,302,848 of NC_045164.1, read as the reverse complement.
AGAGTCTCTTTATAGTGATGTGGATGTGAGGGCTCTGTCATAGTCTGAAATATGATTTATACATGCAGACAGTTGGATTAGGGTGTAGGTTTTAAAAGACTCCATCTATATTTTAGTGAGGTCCTATTGATTAAATGTGTCCAAATGAGCTGGTCAATAGACTACATTTCTTCCTATGAGACAGGGTGCGAGGGTGGATATAGTGTGCTTTTTTTTTCTCCAAGCCTCTTTCCAACACCATGAGAACAAATGGTTGCAATAAGCCTTTGTTGTAAGCCACCCATGTTTGTGTTTGTTTTCCTTCGTTCGTCTTGACGTACGGTTTGGACAGCGTCGGAGTGTTATGGTGCGTAACCGCACGTAATTACTTGTTTAATTTTCTCACGTTGTCGGGCACATCTGTTCCGAGTTGAGACGCCTGTCGGTGACGGCTGCCGACTGAGCCGACGGGGACCAGAAGCCTAACCTGGGGTGGGAGCAGGAGGAATGACCTGAGAAGGGAATCCAAGGGGGCATGTTTTCGCGGGACCTCTGTGGTGCGGGGAAGATGTCCTAACAACCTATTCGTCAGCCCCCCCACAACCCCCCCCCCCTCCCCGCCGGCTTCTCCCTCCTGGTGCCATGCCTGTGCCTCACTCCCTCCCCTGCCGAAGTGAAAGGGCTGCCCTTTGCACAAGGCATGCGCTTTCCCAGGGACCCATTGTTCCTGGTCGCTAGGCGACAGCCGGGGCCTCGCGCAGTCGCCAAGGAGATGGGGGGCCTGGGTATTTCGTTTTGGGTCAGGCGTGATAAAGATGGCACAATGGGGATGGGCGTAGCCAGAACCTCCTCTGTCATTTATTAGGCTATTCTGGGCCTGGGGGTCCTCTTTCAGGAGCCCTTCGGAGGAGGCAGGCAATGGACTGTCAATCTCCGGACAAGGTGGGGAGAGAGAGGGAGACCACCTCATGTATATACATAAACATGTGTGCCTGCTGCAGCACTGCCCCTTGACTTGGCAGGAGCCACAGCAGAGTCCCCCCCCCCCCCCCTTTTTACAAGATGCATCGGTAGCAAAGGATCATGGGTAGCGCCCCCCGTCGGGGAAGATTGCGCTGCCCCTCGCGGCGGGGTGATTATGGCCGAGCGCAGGGAGGGGAAAAGCCTCTTTGTGAACATGGCCGGATTCCAATCCGCAATCGTAAGGCCTGCCTGCCATGCCGTGCCTCACTTCAAGGGTCCTGGAGTGGGTTTTCAGAGCCACACACACACACACACACACACACACACACACACACACTGGAGTGGGTTTTCAGAGCCACACACACACACACACACAAAAAAAAAAATCTCGCCATTGTTCCGGAGCTCTGAGCACTCAGGTTTACTAACGGCCACTGAGAGGAGATTTGAAAAACAGGAAGAAAGGGATAGAAAAAAGAGAGGGAGAGAAAGCGGGGGCTACAATGACATCTTTTGGAAAATAATCTGCACATTAAACAGTGACATAGTGGTATTAAGAGCTTTCCAAGTCCCCCATTCTCAGTCCAGGACTCCGGTCCTCCACTCCACAGCCTGGTGTTGTGTAGTAGAGTTCAGTCAGACCATCACCACTTTATCTGTTAATTGTAGGCATCAGCAGCTAGAGACAGCTTCAGGCACGGAGTTAATTGTTGTGCAGTTCTTGCCTTGATTAAGTGTGGCTGATTATATACACGCTTTATAGAGAAGCAGGGCTATAATTATGCGGTTGTTTCCACGTTAGAATGTCACACCCTTGTAACCGTGCTGATGTTATTTTTTTTCTTCCCACATTTGTTATTTATGTTCATTAAATATAAAATGTATCATAATGGGATTAAATGTGGGTGGATTAAGAGTCTCGGCACATTTTGGCAACGGGCAGTACTGTCTCTTTTGTCGAGCGCTCAGCGGTGGCGAGGCGCACCTATGAGATTTGCACGTCAAAGCACAAAGGCATGAGGTTTTGAACTTTTCGACCTCGTTTCTTCCGACATGCAGCAGCCTCCGATTAAATGTCACGGTTCATTTGGAGTCCGCACGGCGGAAACCCTTGTGTCGGCCCCCCCGTCTTTATTAAAGTAATTAGGAAGCGGCAATGACTTAATTATGGACCGCACGCAGTCTATGCAGGTGTGGATGAATCACTGGTCTCAGCTCTCTCGTAACTCTTCCGAAAGCACGCACTTGGAGCCGGAGGAAGACCTTTAGGGTCTCCACACCCAGTCACCCCCCCCCCCCCCCCCCTTTGCTCGCCTCTGCTCAAATTTCCAGACCCTTTATCATTGGGGGGCCCTGACTGTCTCTGGTGATGGAGTGTGTGTCATCGAATGCCATCCCTGTAGCACAGCGACTAGATTTAGCTGAAGGAAACCACTCTGACCAATACTCTCTCTTTGAGGGAGGAAGGAAAACAAATGCCAAGCAGTTTACTCATTCAGTAATCATCTTTTGCGGTGAAGGTAAATTAGGTCTTAAACTATTGCTCATGTTTTCTTGTAACGAGATATGGAGAGCAGAAGAATGTTAAATATTCATCGAGGCCATGGTTAATTTTGGATTCCCCCTTGATCACATGCCCAAGCAAATCCCAGTTTTCTGTGCCGTGGATATAGTGTGTTTACCCCTGTGTTGCCAGGATTGCCCAAACACCTGTCCTTCACCTACACGAGCGACTCTTATCTCCTTGAGTTGAGTCATGATTCATTCATGTAGCTGTGATTCGGGCCTGGCATTATACACCAACTTGCCTTTTCCATATTAAGAGGAACATTTTTATTGTTTAATTCATTTTTGTGTGCTCTCGCTCACTGTTATGAATCACAGTCAAATTAAAGTGGTGCAAACAAACCCATCCTCCCGGCTCAGTTAATGAGAGACTGACAGGTCTGTGTGCGCTAGGGGTAAATATGATCATTTATTCATGGGTTGCCTCACTCAGTTTATGAAAATTCATTGAGTGTCGCGCCCCTCATTCTTTCTCCCTCTCATTCTCTCACTCTCTCTCTCTCTCTCTCTCTCTCTCTCTCTCTCTCTCTCTCTCATTCTCAATCATTTGCTCTTCCTCTCTTTATTTCTGTCTCTCTTTCTGTCTTTTACCCACTAAATTCTGCGGCCTGCACTTTGGGTGACAAAGCACATCATCGATCCAGCAAAGCAGGCCAATGCGACAGAGGAACTGGAACAGAGTGCGGGGGAATGAGGTTGATCGCTGGCGCGCGGAAAAATAAACACTTGAGTTTCTGTCACTCAGAATGCATCCACATCGGGGGCAAGAGAGCCCGGCAGATAAATAAATGATGTTTAAAATCAGAGCAGCTCTCCACAGACCCGCTGCTGGTGTATAAGAAGTGCCTGTTTGAGAGGCAATATGTGCGGAGCAGAGTGGTGAAATAGCACTCGTACTCGGCTGTGTAAACTTCTCTGATTGATTCCTGGTCTCTCACTTTTTCTGTTTTTTCGCTCCCTCCCTCACTTTCATTCTGTCTCTCTTTCTCTCTCTCTCTCTCTCTCTCTCTCTCCCTTTCTTTCTGTCTGAGCGCTCTACATTTCACCAATGACATTCCATTCAGTACCATAGCATTTTTTGGGGGGGTAGGTGGGTGGTGAAAAGCATTACTTGGCTCAGCAGAGCAAACAGTGCGACGGAGGATGTTTTTTTAGCTGAGGTGAACCCAGGGAGGGAGTGGGGATTCGCCTCAGTCCTCCTGCACGCCCTGACATGGGGCTGGGTTTTGTTGGAAAACTGTTTACGCCTTTGAGTCTTGGTTAGCTTTTGTTTGCGCTGCGCATTTGCGAACGTGTTACCTATACGGGCGAAACGTGGCGGTTAACGATTGTTAACGATTGTGTTCCACCCAGGCCCTTTCTTCTGTGCAAACATTTGACCGGATTGATTCTGTCTTCCCTTCTGGAGAGTCAAAGGGAGGGCAGAGACTAGAGGGAGAGTTTTCCTACAACCTATTGTTCTTCAAATGCCAAGTTTTTCCAAACACTTTAGCGGCATTAGCCTTGGGAAAGTAAGCTCTGAGAAGGGAGGGGCATGGGAAGGAGGGAGGGGGGGGGGGGGGGGGGTGGCTGGTGTGGCGGCGGTGTTTTTAATTACAGACAGAGGAATAGTCTCTTTAAATATTTAGAATTGAGATCTGCCTGTGTGTTTGGAGTAATGGGCCTGAGGAATTCAGCTGCAGAAAGAGGGGGAGAGAGAGAGGGGGAGAGGGAGAGAGCAAGCGAGCAAGAGGGAGAGGGAGAGAGATAGAGAGAGAGAGAGAAAGGGAATATGGCGTATTGCGTTACCCCAGCTGTGGAAGGTAGAAGCCCCAGTGGCTGTGTCTCTGCTGGGCAGACAGAACCCTATGAGACAGAGAGACAGACAGAGAGACAGACAGAGAGACAGACAGAACCCTATGAGACAGAGAGACAGACAGAACCCTATGAGACAGAGAGACAGACAGAACCCTATGAGACAGAGAGACAGACAGAACCCTATGAGACAGAGAGACAGACAGAGAGACAGACAGAACCCTCTGAGACAGAGAGACAGACAGAACCCTATGAGACAGAGAGACAGACAGAGAGACAGACAGAACCCTATGAGACAGAGAGACAGAGAACCAGAGAGACAGACAGAACCCTATGAGACAGAGAGACAGACAGAGAGACAGACAGAGAGACAGAGAGACAGACAGAGAGACAGACAGAACCCTATGAGGCAGAGAGACAGACAGAGAGACAGACAGAACCCTGTGAGACAGAGAGACAGACAGAACTCTATGAGACAGAGAGACAGACAGAACCCTATGAGACAGAGAGACAGACAGAACCCTATGAGACAGAGAGACAGACAGAGAGACAGACAGAGAGACAGACAGAGAGACAGACAGAACCCTATGAGGCAGAGAGACAGACAGAGAGACAGACAGAACCCTATGAGACAGAGAGACAGACAGAACCCTATGAGACAGAGAGACAGACAGAGAGACAGACAGAGAGACAGACAGAGAGACAGACAGAACCCTGTGAGACAGAGAGACAGACAGAGAGACAGAGAGACAGACAGAACCCTATGAGACAGAGAGACAGACAGAACCCTATGAGACGGAGAGGCAGACAGAACCCTATGAGACAGAGAGGCTGCTGTGTGCCACTCCTGTCACTGGTGCTGGGAGACTTGGCCAAACTAGCACACACACTCTCTCTCTCTCTCTCTCTCCCTATCTCCCTATCTCCTGTCTCTTACCAGGTTTAAAGGGTTACGCTATGGAGAGAGAGATAAGGAGAACTTGAATGAAGCTGACTATGTGAGGGAAGTCAGTGGGAGAGAGAGAAAGAGAGAGAGAGAGAGATTACCTCAGACTAAAGAGGAACGTTTGGGTGATGCTGCCAGTGATAGCCAATGGATCAGATTCTTTCATCGACAGGTAGTTGGTCGTGGCCTGAGCCTGTCCCAAGGTCCAGTGTGGCGCGGCAACTCCCCTGTCTGGGCTGTGGAGATGGCATTATTAACTAACACATGTGGCTCATAACTTTTATTGCAATTATTCGCTCGAGTGGCATTTCTGGTTTGGTGCAAAATGAAACGGTTTACATTTCGCCTAATTTGCAACAGCTGGCGGACAGCTGGACGGACTTTCCCGCCTTCTCTGCTCTTAATGGCACTTGCAGATGACATGGCAAATGGATATTAAGTGCCTTCAATCAGCTACGCCCAGATAGGAGGAGTGTGGAGGTGGGTCCCAGCCTTGGCTTCCCTTTGTCTGATTTCAGCAGGCAAGGGGACATGAGGCGATCAGATTAGCACAGGAGAGATGACTGCACCAAAGCCACTAACAAGAGAGCTCACAGTCAGCACTATCTGCAGTTGTGTCTGCCCACGGCAACGTTCACTTCATCAGCGCCCCACACAAAATGGGGGACCTCGTTCTGAAAAAAAAACAGAAAAAAACACGGCATGTGTTGTGTATGTGTATGAAACCAAACCTGTGTCATGATTTACCTCTGCCTGCATATGGCTTAGGCTGTGGCTTATTTTTAGACCAAGGGAAATGGCGAACAGATGAGAAAACAGTGATGAGGGGTGCGGGGATGAGCGTGGCACAGGGGGAACTGGCTCTCTAATGGGACTGAATGAGCACCCCTTTCCCATTCCCCGCCATTGTGTGAGCATGTGTACTTAGCACAAAGCGTCAAGGCCAGGCCTGGAGCGCACGGCAGCTGGTAATTGGCCCGTAATTGTGCGGCGGTGCAGACGGCAGCCAGACGATTGCTTTTCCTTGCCACCTCTGTCAAAAGCTGGCTTGGATCGCGCTGGCTGAGGTTAGGCAGAGGCCGAATCGGTGCGGAGAAACAACAGCGGTAGAAAACATTAGTACCTTTTTTTATTTGTTGTTTTTTATATATATATATATATATATATATATATAATCAGGATTTTGTTGTGTTTGTAGACCCTCAAAAATATCAGCTGTCTTCCCGATGCCAGTGTAGAGGAGTTATCCCATGGCACATATCATCATCAGCCTCTGTTTACTGGTAGTGTGCCATCAGGGACACATCGCTGCGGTTCTTTGTATCAGAGTAGAGATGAGAGGCTGACCCACACCCATGACTAACAAACAGATTCCCAAAGCCCCCCCCACACACACACACCATACACACACACACACACACACACACACACACACACACACACACACACACACACACACACACACACACACACACACAGCCTTCTCCCCTCCCCCCCCCCCACCTCCCCCCCCCCCCCCCCCGTCCCTCAGCCCCCAAGGCCCCATGCTGCTAGGTAACCCATTGGCTATCTGTCTTTCCATTCTTCTCTGCAAACAGTGAATGAAAAAGGGGAAAAAGCAAAATCCATGCGCAAATATTAGCCCAGGACAACAAAGGGATTCCAGACAAGCCTGTCACTCTTTTTGCTCGCTCTCATCCTCCCTTTTGCTTTCTTTCTCATCCTCTGTGTCTTTCCGTCTCTCTCATGCGCCGACTCCCTGGCACCTTTGCCCCCCCCCCCCCCCCCCGCCCCCCGCCCCCCCCCTTTTCCCTTCATTTTTCTTCCAGGATGTTATGTGTGTCTTTTTTTCTCTCTCTAAATTTCAGCAATGCACTGTAGCGCATCAAATACCATTTTTCACGTTTTACTGCCGTATTTTATGTCATCTGATCTGATATCATCAAAGCACAAAGCACATGTCGCGCCAAGAGTCATTATCCTGACGTGCAGGATCAGGCCTTCCATCACCAGCGTGCCATAAACCAACACATCAGTACGACTGCCTCCAAAGCCACCCGCAACTTCATATTTATTTATTTATTTCTGACGAAAAGCCTTAAATCCTTGTGCGGATATGGTCCCTCTCCCCCCGAGCCGACTGGCCTGGACCCGTCGAGTGTAGGGGAGGGGACGACCTCCCTTCCTCCACTAAGAATGCCCTTGGTTGAAATGTCATTCTCATCCATGTCAGTGATCCCAGATGAATTGGTCACTCTGGGACCTCCTGGAGGTCTGTTTGCCTGGGGAAGGCAGAGGTGGGGAGGTCAGCGGCTGTGTGAAGCCAGGAGGCCGTTTGGAGGAGGAGGAGGAGGAGGAGGAGGAGGAGGTGGTGGGGGGGGTGGGAGAGGATGTCTCCTGGTCGTTCACAGCCTTTAGTGTCTGGGAGGCTGGGAGGGGATTGATATTTTCTGTGTAAACACCCCCATCCGCACACCACACCACCGCAGGCCATTCAGTGGAGCAGGGCGGCACATTTGTTCAGCGCTAGGATGGGGGGGCCGTAAAAAAATCTCAAGGCAAAATAAACACAACCCCTCGAAGGCCTCCGAAATGTTCAAACTGGAGGATGTTGAATTAGAGTGGACTCTGGGTGCCAGGTATCCTGAACCTTACATGTCTTTTTAGTGCTGGGTGCTAACTTTTCCAGCTGCTTCTCGCTGTCTATCTGTCTCAGTCTCTCTCATTCTCTGTCTGTCTATCTGTCTCTCTCAGTCTGTCTCACTCTCTGTCTGCCTGTCTCTCTCTCAGTCTGTCTCACTCTCTGTCTGCCTGTCTCTCTCTCCGTCTCCATCTGTCTGTCTCTTCCTCTCTTCTCTCTCTTCCTCTCTTCTCTCTCTCTCATCCTGAGAATAGAGAAGAAAACCAGTTAAAGGGGGTAGATAGCATCCATTTCCTCTAGCCATCTCCTGTGCCAGAAGGAGATCCATTCCGTCTCCCGGGACCGCTGCTTTAAGGGGAGGTCAGGTCCCGGTAGTACGGTCAGGCCACGCCACAACGCACGCTTAAGGCTGAAGATTTATGGGGTCCTGCCAAGGGGCTTTGCAGGTATTAGACGTCTGAAACACACTGGCTTGCTTGTCTGCACACACCAACGGGACAGGAACCATAAAGCAAACAAGTACCAAATGTCGGCACTAACCCAGCAGCTCATCCTCTTCCTCATCCCCCTCACATCTGTAAGAGGGCATCTGCAGGTTCAAATGCAGGTTAAGCCGTGGCCACGCTGTTCTGTGGTCAGTTGTGTCTAGGCAGGCACGTCTTTCAATCCGTTATTGATGTATACCTCCTGCTTTGGTGCTAAATAATGCCTTTGAAGAGACTCTTGCATTATTTTGGTTGTGTAACAGCATCACAAGGCAGTGTATCAGATTTCACATCCATTTTTCTCTGTCCTCTCTCTCTCTCCCTCTCTCCCTCTCTTCCTCTCCCTCACTCAGCCAGTTTTCTGTCTCTCTGCATTGCTGTCCGTCTCAACATATTTCAGTCTTACATTCTCCTCTCCTCTCTCCCTCTCCATCCATTACTCTCCCTCCCTCTTTCTTTTTGCTTTTATTTCTCTCTCTATCTCTCTCTCTCTCTATTTCTTTCTCTCAATCTATCTCTCTCTCTCTCTCTCTCTCTCTATCTCTCTCTCTCTATTTCTTTCTCTCAATCTATCTCTCTCTCTCTCTCTGTCGTTCACCCACTCTTCATCCGCGTGGCCTGCATCTTTATTAGTCTTTGTCTCTGTGTGACTACAGGCCTCCTTCAGCCCCTGCGCCTCCCCTCTCCTCCCCCCTCGCCCCTTCCACCCCCCCCCCTCTTTAATTTCATGCCCCCTGCTCTGGCAGTTGGTCCTGCTACGGGTGCCAGGCTGGCGTGGCGACACACGCCTCCCCGGGGCCCAGCGCGGAGCACCCACTCTGCGTCGGCATCCAATCAGAGCGGCCGAGCAGAAAATGAGGCGCTTTCACCTCCTCGCTGCCCCGGGCTGAAGGGACGCGCTCACACACAAAGACAAAACCCCACACACACACTTATTCAACAGCATTCATGTACACACACTCATACAACACACACATGCACACAAACCTATACGCTCATATACATACATGTGCACAGCAACAGACTTTCGTTTTCTGTCTTACTCCTGCCTTTGTTCTTTCTTTCATTCTTTCTTTCTCCCTCCCTTGTTCTCTCTCTCACACGCGCACACGCCCACACACACACACACACACACACACACACAGGCAGTTTCACAGTGGCAGATTGATGTATTTACAACCCAACGTCCTTGCAGAAGAGGGGAGAATCAGAAGGAGGTTTTTTTTGGGGGGGGGGGGGGTCGTCCCAGCAGACAGATGGAGAGTTCCATTCCAAATAAGGTGCACTGATAAGCATCGAGACACAGCGTGGACACACACACACACACACACACACACACACACACAATCACAGCATACATGAGACAAGGTTCAGGAAGGTGGCTGCACACAACATGCTGTGTATGTATGTGTGTGTGTGTGTGTGTGTGTGTGTGTGTGTGTGTGTGTGTGTGTGTGTGTGTGTGTGTGTGTGTGTGTGTGTGTGGACATGGACCCGAAGCTGTTTAATGAGGTGCCTGTGTGCTGATGGATCCAGTGAAATAGGCTGCTCTCCCCCTTGTTTTTATTTATTTATTTTTTTTGCATGTTTTAATTCGGTGGGTGTGTGAGCCACATTTGGCATAAAAGACGCTGTCTCTCTGTAAATCAAAGCTTCCCTGTCACACACACACACACACAAACACACACACACATTTTCCCTCTGTGATGATTTGTGCATAGTTTACTGTGATGGCCTTTGTGGCTTGGACTCATCAGTCAGTTCCAGAATCGCAGGCACAGCCAAGCAGTATTCAACCCCCCAGTGTCTTTAATTAAAGCAAACACATACAGTACACTCTGTCCTCAGATTGCCATTCATATTCACAAACCACATTTTGCGCTGGGACTTGAAACAATTGTTCATTATGCAAATGGAGGTGAAGATGGATGGTATTTATCCCCCATCACGTTGTTTTTTCTTCTCTCCCTTCCCAAGTACGGCGTCTAAAGTACACATTTGGCGTCTCCGTTTGCGATCAAACGTGCATATCTGGGCAATTGCTCACTTTATTTATGATTTGATAATAGGTGGCATGCTGCAGAATGAAAAGAGGGCTGTTCCCCGTTATGAAGACAGAACGGTATTAATGAAAGTATTCAGTGCAGGTGCCCTCCCTTTTCAAGCGCTTCTGAAGGTGTCTTGGCAGCAGCTCAATGTTTCAGAGCAACCGTGTTGTGCAAGGGCAACTTGGAGAGAGGGAGGAGGAGGAGGAGGAGGAGGAGGAGGAGGGTGAGAATGCATCCGTCCGACATGGGCCATAAGGCAGGAAATATCTCTCTGCGAGTGAGAGTGCCGTTAGGCTCGAAGGCCCCAGTGCATGATGGGGGTAGTGTAGCAGGGCGCAGCGGGGGTTTGGGGGCGGTTGCTGGGGCGGTTGCTGGGGCGGTGGGGTTGCTACACAAGGCATCAATCATCTGCACCATTCTTAGAGCTCACATCAAACGCCAACCAGGGGAACGTTTGCAGACTATAGCTGCTGCTGACATGAATGCCTAGATCTAGAAGCCATACTTTAACACTAAAAGCTGTCATCTGGAGAGTACCACACTACACTACA